>NC_133213.1:6532895-6730395 GCF_958299795.1 Porites lutea
AAAGTAAGCAAAGAAATTACATGTAAATGACAAAATCAGAGATCCGAGACAACTAAATATGTCTCATGAGCATTATTTTTGAAGTTGCAAGCAGCAGCCCTGGATCAACTTTGAAAAACTGTTAGGCTGAATGTATGTAAATTAGTTTAGTTTCATTTTGGTGTCGGCCCATGTCAATTATTATTTAAGTCACATTGTAATATTTCTGTAATTCTATGTTAGCACTTCAGTGTACTTCTAGTATTAGTTTCTTCACTTTAATATTGTTGTGCTTGTTATTTTTGCAAATTTAATATTCTGCATCTTTCTCTTTGCAGGCAGTAAAGTTTTTACATGATAAGGGGATTCCCTATGGTGAGTGCTTAAAAAATCTCCTTACTTTCTGGAGGTGTTTTGCACATAGTTACATGGTATTGTATTTCCTGTCATTATCCCTTATTTACTGAAGCTGATTAGTGTCTGATAATAACATTATTGTTACAACGCAATCATGTAGCCTGAAGAAACAGCCCGGTGGGCATTTCCTGACGGCACCACTGGTTTCCCTGCAAAATGATGACCGAGGAATGAGCAAAGAATTTCGTACTGATGATGCATTACTACTCAGATCTGGGTAGTGCTAGAACTGATTGGCTGAAATTTTTCTTCAACTTATCAGTTCGCAAGCACTACCTTGCCGATCTGGGTTGTTACACTTCATCATTATGTAATTTCTGTGGTTTTTCCTCGGACATCTTTTCACAGGGAAACCAACGGTGGCGTCGCAATCATGTGAATAATGATTTAGCTGGGGACAACTGAGGCATGGTTTTTTGCCAAGCACAGCTTGCCCTTAGCTTATTTGATTCAAAATAGGGATCAATTTAATATTTCTTTTGCAAGTGTAATTTACAAGTGCAGCAATTGTTTTTCAGACTCTAAAACAATGGCTACACTTGTAAATTACAGTTGTAAAAGTTATATTAAAAATTGACTTCATTTTTTGCCTCCCAGGTCATTTACACTCAGGAAATCTTGTTATAGATGGAAATGTGTGTAGGTATGCCAACCTGTGAATCTCTTTGTGTCTTACTTCTTCATGTTATGTTCTAACAACATGTACTAGATAGTATACACCATGAGATTTTTTCTATTCCTTATATAAAGCCTACCAGTTTTGAGATTGTACTTGATGAATAGTAGACTATACCTTGTACAACATCATAATCTGCTCAGTGTTGAGAGCATTGAAACATTAACACTATATCCTCCTGTTTTTGCTATTTCAGATTACTAGAAATTGAAAGCGGTTTGTTAGGTATTCCATCCATTCATAGGCATCGCTATGTTCCACTGAAAAAAATACAGGTTTGTACAGTGCTGTGCAATTGTGTCTCTGTAGAGTGATCACTGGTCAGACTGTGTTGTTTTGAAATGAGTGGTTAAACTGTGGTGCTGGCACTGTGGAAGGACTTGTGTAATAAAATCAGATAAAAGTCTTTCATTATTTGCTTTTCAGGAAAAGGAAGCCGAGGATGTTTATTGTTTTGCTCATGTGTTATACGAGATGTTTAGTGGAGAGCCATTACGTACCAGTACACTAAAAGATCTCCCCGCACACTGTCCATCTCAACTCAGTAAGTATTGTATACTGTATAGGCAAAATGGAAATCTCATAAAGGCTAAGGCGCACACGAGCCAAAGGCCCAAACGGCTGGAGGTTATCCGGGTTTCTTTAGTATGAAGCATGCCTAGGAGTATTGCTATTCCCCCCAGGACAGGATGCTAGTCCATCGCAGGGTTACCCCTCCAGCAGTATGTTGCCGGTACCCATTTATACACCTGGGCCAAGTTGTTCAAAGCTGGGTTAAGATAACCCAGGGTTAGTTCGAAATTTGAACTCAGATTTGAAAGCTTAAAAAGCAAATTCAGTTTAATTCTTTTTGTCAACAATTTGATGATTGGCTCCTCTAAAAAGAAGAGAAAAAATTGTCCGAGAAAATGCTTTTGATAAAAAGAGAAAGAGACCCGGGTTAAATTTTAACCCTGGGTTAGCAGTAATCGGCCTTTGAACAACTGGGCCCTGGGTGAAGAGAGACAAAGTGGAGTCAAGTAGGAAATAACGCAGCGGGTGAGGCTTGAACTCTGGACCTCCAGATCCGGAGTTCGAGGTGTTCACCACTGGGCCACACGCGCCTCCCAAAATGTCACAAAGCCCTGGGAGTTTTTGTTTTGTTGTTGATGTTTGTTTGTTTGTTTTGTTTCTGTTTTTGACATTTTTTCCAGGATGGAAATTCTGCAAAATTGGAGGTCCTCAAAACCTAGAAATTGGAGCACTGAATTTAAAAAAACCTGTGAATAGAATACTCCAATAGCCAGTTTAGTCCTGGAAAACTCTTTCTTGGGGCTGGGATGAGGCCAGGAAAAAAGCTGCCAAAAATGTTGTCATAGAAGGGTAGAAACCCTGCAAAGTTAGAAGCCCCTGAAATGTTTGAAATTAAATAGAAGGTTGGCTGAGGCTGTGCTCTAAGAAAATTGAAGGAAGCCCAGAGCTCTGAACCTGTAAAAGCCACAGTGTGCGGCATATGATTTGTATCAAAAAAACTAAGATTTTCGGGTCGCCTGGGAGCAAAAGTTAGGTACCGGGGACCACCGTGAGCTGTAAAGGCACAGCTTTGCATCATCACCTGAAACTGGTTCATGTAATCATGTCCAGCACAAAATGAAAGGAAACTCAAATAATGCAAAATACAAAGACAAGTGCAAACCCAACTTCCTTTTAAAATGATTCTGAACCCTTTTTTATATATGTATTGTCTTCTAGGATCTATTTTGTTGTCGATTCTAAGTGATGAGGCATGTAACAAAACAGGACTTCCTTCAGTTGCAGATCTTCTCGCTAATCCGTATGTATACTTATTGCATGTTTAGAAGTTTAGAATACGATGTAACAAAATAATTACCTATTACAGTATTACCAGGGAACTGACTAGTTTATTTGGGGATAGATTTGTTGAATGTGGTGCCGCGAGGGAAAATTTTCTTTAACCAATCAGAACACTACCTAGAACTGGGTAGTAACATGTCATCGGTATGGAATTTCTACTTTCGTTCTTCAGTCATCATTTCGCGGGGAAACCAGTGGTGCCTTCACGAAGTGTCGGTTGTTTTCTCAGGCTAAAATTCTGTTGGTCACTTCAATGTCAAGTCAAAACCTGGATCAAAATTCAATAATTATAATTATCCTTGAATAAGAGTCACTGTGGGAGAGAAAACATTTTAAAAATGTCCCCAAAACAATGTGTATGGTGTTTATCCCTTTGTACCGGAATTTCAAGAAAGAGAGTGTATGCTATATATCTCGTTCCTTAAGCGGTAATGAGACGAAACAAGGAGGATATAATGGACTAAATGTGTTAGATATCTTGTTCTTTAAGCGACTGTGAGACGAAACAAGGGGGATAAAATATGTGAAACATATATCTCGTTCTTTAAGCGATTATGAGACGAAACAATCGCGATAAAGATGTTAGGATATTATTTAGCGTAATACATAATTGGGCGACGTGACTCAGCATTCCGGGCAACTTAACTAAAAATTTCGGGCGACGATGACGTTTGGGCGACTTGACCGTAAACCCACTAGGGGTTGTCACCGGAAAAAACAACAAGTAAGGAGAGAATCAAACAGCCAGCCGAGAGATTTCTTTTGTTTCTTCATGTATTTTTGTTATATTTTCCTAGCCGGGAGTTGCGTTCATGGTAGCCGGAGAAGATTCCCAGCCACCGGCCCTTAATAATAGCCCCCCTGGCATTTAATTATTTATTCATTTTGTTATGTTACTGAATTATCTTTATGCTCCTCTGGCAGGTTCTTTACAGCCATAGACCTCCCCTCTACCGACAAGCCTCAACTAAAGGTATAATCCTTCACATTGACTATAGGACTTACAATGAGGGACAAAAGTGTTGAGACATTTCCGTAAAATGGCCCCTTTTTGCATATTAGACATACCTATCCCCTTCCCCTGTCTACCCCAACCCCTTCCCCCCAAAATCAATGTTGTATTTTTGGACCCTCAAGTCTTTCTTTTTCTTCAGACAACATTGATTCTGGGGCTGAGGGGATTTACGGTATTTAAGAGGAATGAAATAATAAATGAATTAAATGTTTGATAAAAAGCACCCATTTTAAACAAGTGTGTCAACTACTTTTGTCTGTGATTGTAGGTCTTCTTGTCGTTGTACTCATATTTACAAATAAATCATTTTTATTTTTGTATCGGAACAAGCACTCAACTCACGGGATATGAAAGTGAATAGGATTCAGAACGGTTAATTGATAGCTATGGCTTATTTAGTATTAGCAAATCAAATGAAATCAGTATCCCCTCCCTCATCCTCCCCACCCTCACCACACCCCTTAACTTGCCCTACCTCTCGCGTTCAGTTTTAAGGTTATTGGTCAAGTCACCCGAAAGTCATCTCGCCCGAAGTTTTGTCCCCCGAAATGCTGAGTCATGTCGCCCGAAATTTTAATAAAGAGTGCATGTGATATATCTCGTCTTTAAGAGATGATGAGACGAAACAAGCGCGATAGAGATGCTAGGATGTTGGTGAGCACCATAAAATTTCGGGCGACATAACTCGACATTTCGGGCGACTAAACGAAACATTTTGGGGGATATAACTCTAGTTTTGGGCGAGATGGGTTTCGGGCGGTTTGTCCGTAAACCAATTTTAACAGTCGCCTACAGATCAGTTAGCACTTGCACAGACAAACACAGGGTCCAGAGGAGTTTCGTGTGAATAAATGAATTACTTACCTTGAAAAATGTCTATACCTGTCGCTTAGCACGATTAATTAGCCCAATGGGATCTTTATAAATCTACTGTAAACGATTTCTTCGCTTCTTATCTGACCCAGATCGACTTTTGAAAAAATCAATAACCGCAAGCCATATCCTCGCTGGCGCACGGCACGTCGCCCGAAGGGTGACCGAAGGCCTTCGCCCGGAGGGCGACCGAGGCACGAAGTGCCGAGTAAAAGAAAGGACAATTTGTTTCCTCCCTTTCCGTATTTTATACTGTAAGCCGATCTTGCGAGCCCTCAGTCTCTTGGTTTGCGGTCTATAGAATGTGTAACGAAACCGTAACGCGATCAAAATGACCCATTTTTTCAGAGGTTTTCGGCGGGTTTTGATGTTCTAACGACAGACACATCTCCTCTGGACCCTGTGACACAAACATAGAACGTGCACATTATACGTCTCTCCAAGCCTTATTGTTTCTTGTTTATCGTAGATCCCAAGTAAATTAAAAGAAGCTATCAAAGCAGCCAAAGAACGTGCAGAAACGAAGCTGAAGGAAGATCAGAAGCTTGTAAGTTGGATCAAACTTTTAACACCTCATGACTGATTCTAAATTACCAAGGTAGCTGTCCGATCAGCCTTGCGTTAATTTATAGCGGAGCTCCACAGCTAAGGAAATGTGGTAATCTACCCATCCGAGAAAATTTGGTACTCACTGGACTTTTAGAAAGAAAATACAACAACAAAGTCTTGTCTTTTTCGGCGTTTTTTTTTATGTTTACACAAATGTGGATAACAGAGGAAGCTAGAGCGAGTTATTGAAAACAAAGGAGACTAATTTCGTAAAAAGAAAAAAATAACTCAATCAGCAGGTATGGCCACCCAAATGCAACTGAAGGTTATTTTGGCGGGAAAATCGCATAGCCACCGGAGCCTTGTAAAGCAGAGACAACTAAAGAGTCAATAAAGATGTAAACGGAAAGCGGAATTATTTTCTCTATCCGTGTTGTCTAAAGTATTAAGCTTAGATAAATTGTCATGTCCACAAATTTGGAATATAGAGCAAGGGAAAGTCAGAGAAAAAGAGAAAGGAGGCGGCAGGCCAGAGAAGCTTAACGAGAAAAAAAAGGGCGACAGAGATCTTGAGCGAGAGATAAAAACAAAGGAGACATTTTTCTGTTGGAAGAACAACATGAAATTTTGTAGCGGCGGTGACAAAATGAGGAATGCTAGCGGCCACCAATGCAAGGTGAAAATGAGCGGCAGTGAAAAAAAAGTGAACGAGAACACGTATGACATTTCCTCCCAAAAACGGGTAAATAAGAAGTTTCTGGAAGTTTCACGTTGTAGTCGTGCAAAACAACGGCAAAGAAATGTACAAAAAAAGTGTGCTGCACGTGCAAAGTTGCTTTTTTGCTAATTAGACCTATTGTTGTTTTTCACCGTTCTCCGGCGTTGCCTTCACCGCTTAGCATTACACGATTTTATATTTTGTTTGAACAAACTATAAATGTTACCGAGAGCTTTGCTTTTAGCTCTGGCTAAATCTATATTTTATATATTGCTGATCCTGATCTACACCAAGAGCCATTTGACATTCAAATAAACACACGTTCTTTAAACCTCCTGGCTACTTTGCCACGAGACCTATGCCACTATCACGTAAATTATTCTTTAAAAAGTTGCCGTTGGAGGTCATCTGATGGAGTGCTTCTACCTCACTTTTGACTGTTTTTATTTTCATCAGTTACGGCAGTTTCGTAGAGCATCTAAAGCGCATGCTCATCACATGTCGGAAGAGGAAAAGAAAAAAAGAAAGAAGTCTCTAAAGAAGGTAACAGCTAGACCCTATCAGTGCCGGATCCAGACCTTGATATAAGGGGGTGGGGGACGGTCATCCAGACCCTGAGATAAAGGGGGGTCCGGTCTCCAATTTTTTTTGTCGGCCCTTGGGGCCTCAGTTTGGTCTAAAAATAGGTGGGCGGGGCGAGGGCGGGGGCAGGCCCCTTCCCTGGATCCGCCACTGCTATCTCTCCCTCAGGTTCTTACTTGTTACTAGCATCGCCGGGGCCTTCCTTAGGGACCCGAGGAGAAAGGAGATTTTATTTTTCTCTCCTTTTCGCTTCTCTGTTCCCCATTCCCTCCATAAACGCCTACTCAGGTTGACTTGCTTCCTGTTTGTTCCAGAAGGAAGTAGACCTCCTGAGTAGACTCAGTTGGAGCACTTTCTTCCTTTTTCCATTCTTTTTTCTTTCTTCCTTTCATTCCCTTCTCATTTTTTACCCTGATTTTAAAGTGTCGTTCTTCAATATTTTCCTTTTTTATTCCTTATAGTTACAGAAGGAATCTTCGATATCAGATGCGTCACAGGCGGCAGGTGAGAAAACTATAAAACACGATATGCACGCTTGAGTTTCTCAGGAAATATGTGTAGTCACAGGGCTTTCGCTTTGCTTATAAGTATAACCTGTCTTTACCCTCGGCAGTTTATAAAGCAAAAGTAAGAAAACACAAATAGGACCATGCAAATAAGTCAACCGAGTACAGTTTAAATATATATAACAAGGTAGAGAAATCCAGGCGGTTGAAGCCAAGCCAGTGGGCTGTTCACGGACTTGGACGAGGAGTTGAATTCGGAACCAGAATCGAGAAACAGCTTTGAGTTTGTTTTTGTTTGATAATTTATAAATTGTTAAAGATTCTCGCGGAGACTTATCTCGCATGCCTCTTTTTTAGCAAGCGTTCTTTTCACTCTTGCTTCTGCGCTCGCCCGCTTGGCAGTCCCCGTGGCTGGCAGTCTCAAATCAACGCAAACACGGAAATCCTTTAGTTATTGATTTTAACTGTTTTAATGTGTCACATTTTTGTAGCTCGTCCATCTTCCCCTCCACCTTCCCGGCCAGCAACTAATGGTAAGTGGGCTTCTTCCCGTCGATTCTGTGTAAGTAACGCTTTTTACCTGGGCTTCCTGTGTCCAGCCTTCATTTTTGGCCATAAAACCTTACTACTTGGGACTCTAATGCGCCTGCGCACATTTCTGCGGAAATTGATTTGAGCACCTGGCTCATTCGCCACTTGCACATTTCGGGTATCTTGTTTGCTCCACAAAATTTTCAATAAGCATTGTTTTGAATTTCTCTTGACTATAACACCCAGGGGAAATTGGAAACAATGGCTATGCAAAATTTTACGGGACAAACAGTGCATTATGATCTATATGAAAATGGTGAAAGGACAATAGTCATAATGGGTCGGTCTCTGTCAGTGAACGTTCACACAATATGTTTGTGTGTGTTTGTCTAATTTCACTTTGATAAACTGATTTAATCAAATCCTGTTCACGATGTTTGTTGGGTGTGTGTTAAGCCTTAGTCACGCCAGTCAATGAAAAAACCAAATCTTCGCGCGATGCGCCTGTTTATTTAAGGAAGAACCAAGAGAAAAGTAACAATGAAAAATGTCAGACAGAAAGTCCTTTATGTGCTTGTCCAGAAAATACTTTTCTGGCAAGGAATTAACACATTTTGCCCTTCTCATTTTTCAGCGTCGGTGCCACCCCCTCCCCAGGCCCCAGCTCAGCCTCCCCTTCCTCCCTCTCCGTCTAAGGCGCCTGCGCAGAAAACGTCTATGCGGCCTAAAACATCAGAACGAGGTGCGTTGTTGAGCTCTATCTGCGATTTTAAAAAGGGTGGATTGAAGAAAACTGAAACCAATGACAAAAGTAAACCGAGGATATGAGATGCTGATTAAGAAACAAGACAATGTAATGATGTACTCCTATCAAGGTCAATCATCATCTTAATCGCCAGTTTAGGTCGGAACACACTAGGCGACAATTTGCAATAACATGTCGCGGCGACACGTGTGTACTGGACGATTTTTGCGAAAATCTTTGTCACCGCAACATGTCGCCAAAAAATCAGATCAGACAAAATTGCGGCGACAAAATTCTGTTGCAGAGAAAATTTTTCACCAAAAAATATCCTGTACACACGAAGCCATTTCTCCCTGCGATGCGTCGCAGGGACAACTTGTTGCTGCAACTACTCGCACGACCTGCACACAAGGAGTGATCCTGTCTCCACGACGTGTTGCTGCAACTCATCGCCTAGTGTGTTTCGCCCTTTTTGCTCTATTAGTGATCAGGGCTCCTGAAATTTTCTATTCTCGGTTTGCAACCATGTGACAAGGCGGCCATGTTGATGCACAGTACAATAAAAAATTTTTTGAAGAATTAACGTGAAAACAGTGTACGTCTCCCCGATTGCCGCCGTTACGTCACGTGCAAAAAAAGCAATACGATACTGAAAGTTCATTATTTTACAAGGAGACAAAATTATTTGTGAGGTCGTCAATTTTGTAAAGAGATTTAGGGACAGTTTATTGGGACGGGACACTCGAGTGAACCCGCGTTGATTAAGCGTGAGTATCCCGCAGGGTCTCAGATTGGCTGTCCATCGATCCCAGAAGATAAATATTGAGTTAGTGATTTTATTTTTATTTAAATATTCTTTAGAGAGAGAGTCTGCTTTAATACTTAACTTGTTTCGTCTTGTTTCCCATTCCGTTATTCTCATTTTTACTCCACATTCCGCAGTTGTTTGTGATATCAAAAACTAAATTGTAGAGGAAAGGTTTATATTATATATAACGAACTCTGACAAATTGTGCGTTACTTGATGTGAAAAACACTAGTTAACCTGATCACCAGTGGACAGATTAAACGCAAACTTACCAAGTTAACCAACACTTTAATATAGAAGCTCTCCTTTCACAGTTTCTCTTTACAGAATTTACAGATTGCAAATTCTATCGTGAGGTCTGTTACTTATGTAAAGTAGCCTGCGAGCAAGCTCTCCTGTTTGCGCGAGCGAAGCGAGTCTCGCGAGAACGCCCCTCGCGGCTTCGCCGCTCGTTCGTGCGTTCTCGCGAGACTCGCTTCGCTCGCCCAAATAGGAGATCTTGCTCGCAGGCTATATGTAAAGGGGAAGACAGTTTGAATTTATAGCGAGAGAATCAAGTCATGTACATCATCTTTGTAATAAATACAGTATTAAATCGCATGAATATACGAGGTATGCAAAAGTTCATTAGTCAAAGACGTTGTGTCGTTAAGTTGATTTTAAAATAAAGTTTGAATCTACCCACACGAGCTCATATACAACTATTTCTAGAAAGGTTGTCGGAAAAACTGTGCACGCGACAGTCCCGAGAGGTATTATGGGATATGATCAGTACACTGTTCATGACACTGTAGCTGTCGAACCTACTTTTATTGCTTTCCTTTAGCACTCGCAAACATACGTCCATGGCCTCTCTTGCCATTGTTTGAAATTTCTTTGAAAAACAGTGAACTAAAAACCACCCACAATACCTTTCGGGATTGTCGCGTGCACTTTTTCCGACAACCTTTCTCGAAATAGCTGTATAATAGTTGCTACATGGTGCCAGGGAAGAGAAGCGAGAAAACCCGAGCGGTAAGAGTAGGCGCGGGTTTTACTCTTGTGTGCGTTTTGCTGGAGAAAGTTCAAGAGGCATTCAATGTAGAACCCAGATTATTTCATCCACTCACTGAAGAGCGAGAATACAAGCTTGGGTCCAAGCTTCTTCTCCCTTTTCAACCAAAACTTGTCCTGTTCAATGACGTCATCATTTGGTGGAACCAGCGGAGAGTGTCTGGGGACTCCGGACTCCTTATTTAACCTCTTTACACACCGGCCCATCAGACCGAAGACGAAACTGTTAACATTAATTGTACAGGAAATAGTCGTTAAGATACTAAAGCGTTTTAGTATCTTAATGACTATTTTCTATACAACTCATTTTTTTACCACTGAAGTATCGCATGCGTATCTTACTACAGTAGAAAATAATAAGTAGCGGTAAAGAAGGTTGCATTATGATTGGCTGTGAAACACTAAGTTCCAACAATGAACAAAAGTTTTGACCCCTCAATTAAAAATTACCCGGATCCGTCCATGCTCTGTCTTCCAAGGTTCTTTAATCCATTCCAATCCTAAATTGCTGGAAATCCTACTCAATTCTCAGGGGATAAGAGTTTGTAGACGTGAAAAAAAGCTGTGATCTTGGTCTTAAGCGTGAAAATAACGAAGTAATACTACGACAATAACCACTCCATTACTGACCAATTTGTATAGATTTGACATATTGAGATATAAGAACAAAGCTTACTGCACGAAGAGTAGACTAATTACAGTAACTAAAGCTTAGTTATTCATGATATATGATGCGAAGTAATGAAAATGTATAATACAAGGCACTAATATGTATTCTTTTCCTTTCCGTCTTAAACTAGGAAAACACGAGATTTTAGGGATAAATGATCGACTTACACGTGATCAAATGAATGAAATGAAAACGAAAAGACAGAAATGGCATGCCGTCATTTCCTCGTAAAAATAAAAGAAAAAAAACACTCTAGCTATGAATATGCATAGAATTAAACTATCAAAGAAACAAAGCGTAAGCTTATACACGGTCAACCTCTAAAATTCGGAAGTAATGTCGTTTGAAAACCCTCAAAAATATACACTAAATATGCGTAAACACCATTGCAATTCAAAAGCTACGCATCTACTCGATACTAATTACCGTACTATCTAAACTAATTTTTCTTTTAAAAACTACATTTTAATATTGTATAAATCTTTGAATATGATGTATTTTATCCGGCTTCGTCTACCGTAGACAAGCTGCTCGGCTAACATCAAGCAATTGCGCCATATAACAAGTCCTCCCACATTTTAAAAAAATTTAAACCAGCCCTCAAGGCGGTCATGTTAACGAACATAGTGCTACATAAGCTAAGTTAACAAAATGCCGAAAAACGTTTCGTAGAATTCCGAGAGCAACGGTTACATCAACCTCAAACAGGGTGCAACCTTTACTAGGGCATCTTACCCCTGTAAAATTCGCGTTTCTCCTACGTCATGCTGAGTGATGGTCCGGCAAAAACAGATGATAATATCACATGAAACTGTTTGAAAGCTTTAGCGATTTATCTTGGGACCAGGCTCTACAGTGGGGGAAAAGGTAAAAAAAAAAAAGAAAAACGGGGAGTCTGAGGAGGGGGATAAGGGCGCCGCCCTTTCCCCCTCCCGGCCAGTCCATCGCTCGGCTCCCTTCGCTCGCCGATTTTTTGTTCTTGTTTCATACCGTTGTTTTTTTCTGTTTTTGTTCTTGTTTTTGCCTTATTCCCAATTACGGAGCCTGTGCTCAGGCAAACTCTTTTTTCCCTTTCTAAATTTAAATTAGCCATCTTTGGATAAATGTGTTGCAAATAATAGCGGCTCGAAAAGGTAACGCGAACGTTGGGGTCCTTGCTTAAATGGAAGATTGTAATGGTAGCTGGAACCCATTCTGTCGGAATCCTACGATACCATGTCCCTAACCTAACCTTCTAATCAGTTTCTACCTCTTGTTTAACTGTGCCTTCCATATTGAGCAAGGCTTCCGGTGACTTGAACCCGCCTGACTCTTCTACCTCCATGTCTTGACCCGCTTCCGGAAACAAATCTTCCTTCAAGTCATCCTTCGCACCTCCTTCTACATCCGGTTGCTCCACTTCCGCTTCATTGCCTTCTCCAATCACAGCTTCATCTTCAGCCACCCCTGAGCTGCTCTGTCCTGCCTCTGTCACTTCCTTTTCCTTGTTCTCGGGCGAAGAGCTGTTTTCGGAGATGCTGGACAGCGTGGTCGACCCCGCGTTCGACGCTTTTTGCTTAGCGTGCCAGCGTTTGTGCTTGTTAAAATTCGACGGGTCGCTAAACTTTCTCGGGCATTCCTTGCATTTGAACGGGCGATCCCCGGTGTGAACTCGAACGTGTATTTTAAGACTGCTAGAGCTGAAAAACGTTTTAGTGCAATGGTCGCATTTGTACTTCTTCTCGCCAGAGTGTTTCAGAAGGTGAGACTTTAGCGAAGTGTACTTGGTGAAGATCGCATTACACTCATCACAAGTGTAGGTTTTGCCGTGCCGCTCAGATCGCTCGGCGCCTTCGGTCGCATCGCCTACAAAAAGAACACCAAACAATATAGTAATTATTTCTCGGAAACGCGTAACTACCCGGATTTCAACATTAGCGAGCAAAATGCTTTATGCACTGTGACGTAACGAGTGTAGTGACTGACTCTGTGAAATTTTTCTCCCTTTAGTCTCGATTACCGAATGTTACTAGAACGGGGAACGAAGAGCGGGGAACGAGCAAGTGGGGGACAGGGAAATGAAAAATGGGAAACAAGTTTAACTTGAACCCTAGCCCTATCAGTAACTTCATTTCCAACTCCCTGCTTTCTTCTCATTCTTCATTTTCCCTTTCCCCGTACTCGTTCCCCCGCTTTCTTGGTCCTCCGGTTCGAGGAAGGAGCGCGGGCTCATTTTCCGAACAGCGGCTGGTGATAGAGCCTATATTCTTCTCTGCCGTCTCTAAAATTCAATACCATTTTTTACCTTTTGCCATGATATGTTGGCCGCCGTCTTGGAGTTCACATACGTGTAGTCTCAGTTGTTCCGCTTCGAAGAAGGACGCGCTACATCGTGAACAGCTGTAAGGTTTCTCGGAGTTGTCTTCCTGAGTGTGCGACAAAAGATGTACTTTTAGCCGATCTCCTCTAGTGTACTGCTTGCCACAAAAGTGACACACGTGTGGCTTTTGGCCGCTATGACGTAGCATGTGACGTTTCAAGTCTACGGCCTGAGTGAAACGGCGGGAGCACACGTGACATTCAAAGGGCCTCGCTCCCGTGTGGACCAAAAGATGACGTTTCAGCCGGCTGGAGAACGAAAATTCTTTATCACACTTTTTACAGCGATAAATCTTTTGGCCCGAAGAGGTGACAATCTCGTCAGTTAGCTCTTCTTCCGTCAGACCGGTCTCCTTTGCTCTTACAGGTCGACCTGAATGCGGTTAAGTTAGAAAACATAAACAACATCAGTTGAGGCAGTGCAGACGACCCGTGGGATAAGCTAGATGGTAGAGTGCTAGCCTGAGATAACAGCCGACACAGCCCAGACCTGGGTAGCTCTTCTGACTGGTGGAAAATTTCCTTCAACCAATAAGAGGCACTACTTAGAATTAAGTGGTGAAGCGTCATCCGTATGGAATTTCTACGCTCGTTCCTCACACGCCAATTTGCTGGGAGACCAGTGGTTGCGTCGCAAAATGTCGACTGTTTTCTCAGGTTAGTCAAGGGCCCATAACCCGGAGCGAGCAACTTCCATGCGCTCGTGTCACGGCGTTTTCAAGGACCAGTTTATTTTTAGAACGGTTTTGGCGCGAGTTTTGAATATCTTTTAAATTCCATAAACCAGTCAGCAAAATTTTCAGACCTAAAAATGATATTTTTGTCTTTTAATAACGATTAGTTTTCCTTTTTGATATCTTATACTTCGAATATGCTCATAGACATGGTGGAGATTCTATTTTCGCGGGAAAAAGTGCCCTAAAATGTGTCTAAAAATAAACTGGTCCTTAAACATGCCGTGACATAGGCCTAGTATGGGAGTTGCTCGCGCCGGGTTATGGGCTCCTTGGTTAGTAGAGTGCCGATAGGTCTGTTAAGCGGAGGTCGCGGGTTTGAGCCCCGGCAGGTCCAATGACCAGACTAATATTACGCTGTGATAAAGAGGTCGCCTCAGTTCATAATAATTACTTTAGTGGGAAGTGACGTTAGCCGTTAGCCTCGCCTCCTTCAAACTAAGGATGCAGCTTGGCCAAGTGGTGCGTTTGAGTCCCCACCTGACCAATTCCTGAATTTATCTCTCGGCATCCCTGATTTAGCCAGCGTAGCCGTCGTTTTCGTTCCTTTTAGCCAAGCAGGAAAAGCGCGAGAGACGGGAAAACTGCCCACCTACCTACCCCTCCCCTAAGCCAACATTAAAGCTTACTTTACGTTTGGGGAAAAATGTTTGGTTAGGGTAGGGGTAGGTGGGCAGTTTCCCAGAACCCTAACTTGATACACTCTCTCTACTGTTTATTCTTTTTTAAAATTTCGGGCAACTTCCTTCCGGTATTTGTAAATATTTAACTTTGGGACGAGGCTAACCGTTTATCATTCTGTCACTAGTGTTTGCATTCAGCGGTATTTTTTACCACTAAAATGGACTTTTGAAGAACTCCAAACAACCTGATAGGTCGCCCCTTTTATATAGGCGCTGAGGGCTGTGCCACGGGTTGTCTCAATTTTGTTAATAGTGTCAATTACACGCCCTTATTTGCTATGAAACTTGAGAAATTACTTGTAAATGACAAAATCATACACCTCTTTCATACTGGTTGACCTCGTTAGCATGTGCAAAATACAAAAGAATTCTTACTTTCAAACGAGGTCAGAGAGGTTAATTATCATACGTATAAAAGAGTATATTAATAGGCCGCCATGAGGAAGGAGGTCTATAGCTTTGTGTGTCAAACAAACTTGTCTCCCAAACTGCTTGGCAAACAAATTTTCAAAAAGCACAATTGCAATCCGTTTCAATCTTCTTTAAGCTTGTCCATCCGTGTCTCTCTTTGTATTGTACGTGTTATTTACACTTTTATTTTATTTCATTTTTTTTATATACCGGTAATTTTTATTTCACTCGGTTTTGTGACGGTTCCCACACTTTGAATTTTGGTACACCTCGTGACATGGCTCCTTTGAGTTTAAGCAGCAACGTTTTTGAGCGACGAACGTCAACCGGAAGTGAGCGTTTTTCTCTTTTAATATATCGTGACGCTACCAAATTTGTATTACTAAGTGTCTTTACTCTTAAAGAGAAGTTTTGCCTAAGAATTTGTTCAAAATCACGGCTGAAGAGTGCAAAAAGTCCACTTCCGGTTGACGTGCATCGTTCAAAAACGTCGTTGCTCAAACTCCATAATAACTGGCATCTAGACAGTATCCATGGTTACACACCTCGGTCCTTAAGATGTACTACCAAGGGTGGTGGGTGCTGTCCCAGGGCGTTCTTACTCCTTGTCATGTGAATTGGAGGTGGGGGAGGGGGTGGAGCAGACACAGGCTGAATTTCCGCAGGCATCCCTCGTAACCTCGGCCCAGTCCACTGTGGGGGTTCCATAGGTGGCGGGTTAAGAGTGGGGCCTTGGGATGACTGACTAGGGTGGTGAAGAGGAAGAGTCGTTATAGGAACTGGGTTTACCACAGGGGTGGACTGAGGCAGCGGTGCATAAACACTGGTAGTGGCCATAGTGGACTGGTTAGCAAGCGCATTTTCGCCGGGTTGCTCGTTTACTGTTCCATTCCACATCTGGAAGTTTGGCGTCGGTTGAACCACAACAGGACTGTGCGAGCGGAGGGCTTCAGCGACCGAGATGCTAACTACAGGGTTGGAGAAGTCATGGTAGTTGGACGTGGGTGGCGCTTCTATGTGCACAGGAAACGGACCCGAAGGAGGTACAGTGTACGTTTGTTCTGGAACGACCACGGGGATGTCTGGACTCACAGATTCACCTTCAGATGAGAAGTTTGATACCCTTCTTGCTACTCCCTTCCTGTCATGCTTCCTGCAGAAAAGAAAAAAACAAACTGAAAACAAAGCAAGTGAATTGACGCCATGGAAAAACACTCGGGAGCTTGAGCAACGACTACGGTGACAGCAACGAGAACGGCAAATAGTAATAAGTTTGATATGCTAAACAACAACTCTGTAGTACATCATGCTTTTTGGAACACTTCTTTGCGGTTGTTGCACAATTCCTAGTTTAAAAATATGAGACTGTGAACAGTCTGGAAAAAAGGCTGAAACTGGAAAAATCAACCATGAGGCAAGAAGGGACCAACGAAGGACTGATATTCTTCCAGTTTATTACTCTAAAGCTCGTCTTGGATAAAGGCTATAGCAACCGTGTTAAAACATACCTTTTGGTTGGGCTATGGGCAGAGTTTTGGTCATCAGGACTGTCCAGGCTCTGGAGAAAAACCAAGCTGTTTCAGAAACTGGCTTCAATTGCCAACTAACTAAAATAAAAGTCAACTCCATTTGTAGCGGACACTGTAGGGAACTTGAGTTAGTGTCTTCATTAGCGGGAGTCCGTAATTGCGGAAGTTTATTTCAGTCAAACATCTCTTTTTTGCAGGGGAATTAGCTGCTGTCCGTATTATCGGGGTGTCCGTTCTAGCGGGGTGTCCGCAAGGCGAGAATTTTTCCTTCATTATTTTCGCAAATCTGCCGCTCCAAACTCTGAATGGAAACTGGAAACAAGTGGAATTTTTACGCTGGGAATGCTGGACTCACTTAGGTCACTAATTGTTTTGACAGGTCGTTGGTTTCCAATGACAACTGTTGTCCAATCACAAACTATCTTAGTAATCTCAGTACTAAATATGGGTACCCTGTCTTCTCACTCGGCAAAGTTTTTAGAGTAGTGTATTGCTAGGCTACGGTAGCCTTCTCCAGGCGATCATCAGGTAGTGGAGACGGCGCAAACAAAAGTGAACAAGAAAAACAGCATAGCCTGCGTAGCAGGCGCTTGGAAGTAGTGGGTGAAAGAGAGAACGGGCGCGCGAGAGAGACACGCTAGGGGTGAGGGAGCTCCCTCTCCCCTCGCGTGTCTCCTTCTCGCGCGCCCGTTTTTTTCTTGTGCCCACTACTTCCAAGCCCCTGCTAGGCAGGCTAAAAACAGCACTTCCTACCTCACCTTTCCTTTCTTCCGCGTTTTTGTTTTGTTTGTTTTTTCTCCGCTCTTCATTCCGGGACCCTTCCCACTATTTGAATGCCTGGAATAAGCTAAGGCTATGGAGGTGGTCTAGGGGAATTTTCGATGCTCTAATGATAACTGAGAGGAAAAGTCTCCGCTATTTTACATACTTGGCACGATTTTCTCCTCCCCTTAAAATAACCTAGTAAGGCTCTACCAATTTACCTCTCCGTTAGTGACAGGGGTGACAACCCTTTGTGCTTGAAGTTGAACACAATCCTTGGCAGCTTTGTGTTTTAAGTACTTCTGTAAACTGATGAACATTTGCTTGCATTTGCCACATTGGAAGAGATCAGGTTCAGCATCCTCTCCATCAGACTCATTTCCTAAGAGGCGAGAAAAATGTAAGATCAATACACAAGAACCAGAGCGCAAAAGTACCCCTAACGCGCCCGAGGATTTCCCCCCCCCCCCCCCTGGGAACGGGGGGTACTCTAGATTCCATATAAATGTGAAGCGGATGCTCTTCGGAAAATTCAAATTAAACCCCTAAGGGAGACCAATGTGGGTGTGCCTTAAGTTTAAACTGAGCCCTTATGGAGATTTCTGTGTGGTCACTGTCAGGGCATTTTTTGTAAATTTCTCTATGCACAGTAGTAAGCGATACCTAAATGGGCGAATATAGTGGCTTTCTATCGCAAACACCCTAAGTGAGACCAAAATCTGCAATTTACACCCCAAAGCGCCGAGACGACGAGCATGCCCGTCACTTTTATATGGAATCCCCTCCCCCCGGATTTACTTTCCCCTTCCGCCTCTCTAGCGCCCATGGCCACTGAGGTAGTTAAATCTTCACAGGAAAGCGCTACTCACTATATTTCTTGTACCAGGTTAGGGGTACCCAACGACGATTTCCTCCTAAATACATTGTAAACACTTTTTAGGCCATCTAGAGTACTTGCAATCCAAGCTGCGCTTTAAAGTTTGTATCTGCTCGGTCATCCTAGGGCAACTTGAGTCTTTTCGAAATTACAAGCGAGGACTTCGGTACTATTTCCCCGAAAATTTAAGATGCAATTTGAAGCTTTACCAAGGTTTCAATTTTATGTATTCCTCTTTCCGTCAATTTTTCAAATCCAATAATATTACGTTTTCTTTTTCTTCAAAATCGAAATGTGGTTAAACTTCAGTAAATCGTAGGGAATATATAGACTAGATAAGCTTCGAAAATCGTACAAAAGGAACAGTCACCGAGAAATTTTTAGCGGTTCTCAACCTATAGCAAATTCGAGGCAATATTTGATTCTTCGAACAGATATTTCAGAGAAAACGGTTGTTGGTCTTTGGGTGTCCCTGAAAGGTTACAGTTCGAAATTTTATTGAAAGTCCCTGGACCCTCAGGTCAAAGTAATGACCAAGACATGATCACTATAAGATAAGAATAGTCGCATTCTATCATTCCACCCATATAAACAACTGGGAACGAGCCTGCTACAGACCTATCTACACGCGTATACAACACCAGACGCTTTGCGTGAACCACCGTCGCGAGGGAATACATGTCCAGTGGCCTGACCGTTATTTAATGGGCGCATTCAAACGTTGATCCGGACTAATTCTCTTATATATAATCGGCTGGTTTTAATTTGCCGGCGAATCAAAAATGTTCCCATAATTATTAATACATTAAAGCCACAGGTATGAACAGAAATGCGCCCGGTCTATACGTTGGGTCAACTAGTCGACGTATAAAATTCAAGCACCACGTATGAATAAAAGATCGAGATCATAGTTTATTCTTGAAGCTATAATTTTATAGAAATTGAGTGCAGGGAATTGTAGTAAATAAGTTTGTGACTAATACTTCGTTTTAAAAATGTGCAAAGCAGAATATGAAGTCCTAATCTCAGAGTATAATCTCATTGGCTAGTCACAAGTACTACATCTTTCTTTTTCCTGTCATTTATAATCACTACACAACTCGACTACAAAATGAAAATATGGCACTGTTGATCGTTGAGTTTGCGGACAAGGTCGACGAGTTGCAAAGCTGAATCCGGACAAAATCATTCATATGGTATGGGAATTAAAAGTTGCAAAAACTATTTCTGTAAACTCAAAAATTCACTCTTGATGGTGGGCAACGAAATTTTACTTATTTGTTTGGTAGCCTGGGCTACAGACAAACTGCCGATAAATTCAAATTATGATATGCTAATACATTCGAAAATAAGGACAACAAACGATCATTTTCAGAAAATTTAGCTGGGAAATGGCATTACAGTATTAGCGAATTGTCATAGGAATAACAACGAAACTGAGAACTGGTTTGGTGGGTTGGATGATATAATCGATCGATGGACACCAAACAAACATCGAGGACGCCAGGAAACCACACGATTAATGCCAGGAAGCCGGAAAAATCTCGCAGGCCAAAAAGTGTAACAGCGATTTTATATCATGATCTAGAGACAAAACTTAAGAGACATAACTTAACAGCGCCTACCTGAGGCAAGATTTTCGAGATAATAACAGTGCATTGGAACCATATAAGCTTTTTACCCTTGTACTTCTTTCAGGACTTGCGTGCACAAACAGATATATTCACAAGATCGCCCAACAACTGAGTTTGGTCACTGGACAATAGGTTTTGCATATTGCATATTTCAATTCGTAATAATAAAGCTCCCATCCAAGACGAAACCAAGTAGAGAAGATCACGGAAAACGGCGTTTCAGTCTAAAAGTTGACTAGATTACTTTCTTTTTTCCCGGTAATTGCTGTATCTAAAAGGCAACTGCGTGTTTCATATTTCAGGAAAATACTTTCATGATCAGAGAAGTGTGATGACGAAATTAAAAATTCAGTTTGACAGCTGAATGCAAATGTATTTCACGCAGGTTTGCGGAAAAATCGTCATTAAGAAAGATAAAGATGGAAATGAAAAATAGGAACTACACGCCATCTCTAATGGTTTCATTGTTTTTCTTTACTAAGTGTTATTCTCGCTAAACTAGTTACCATAGTACGATAAAACATGACAAAACCAACATTTCAGGAACTTGACATATCGAACAAGGTATATTAACAAAGACTTTTTATTATGTTAATTATGCCCAGACAAAGCCTTAGCACCTAAACGACACATTAAAAAGCGACAATGAATTTTAAAGAACACAGAACTAGCGGTAAAAGTTTTAGCCTGCGTAGCAAGGACATAAGGAAGCGTTTCCACATAAGAAGATTTAGACAACACGCTTGCTATACAGGCAAAATCAGTTTTGTCAAACAGCAGTGCGTCACCAGCTGGGATAACAAAGCCTCCTTTTTTTGTCTTCTTGATCGAGAAGGAGAAAAGGAAGTTCTACCTGAATCGCGCAGCCCGAACATTAGGACTAGTCAATCTTGTTTTCTTATTTTCTCTTCCAACCAGTTTTTTAGTGCGAGCACCTGTTTATTGATAAACCGATGGTCAAAACTAAGCCCACTGTACCAAGGGCACGGCTATTAGGCCCGGGTAAGAAAAATGCAGAGAATGCTCAACAAGGATCTTACTCCAGTCATGCGGAGTCTTTTTGGAGTTCGCCAAAATCGAGAAAGCGAAAAGAAGTCTCCGCTGGCAGATGCTTAAAATTCGAACAGTCACGGCAACATCAGCTGATGATGTTTCACGGGCTATTAAAATGTTTGAAATAGCCAAAACAGTATTCAGCCAAAGAAAGACCAGCTCTCCAAAGCCTGAATATAAGCAAAGCCCTAACCTGTGTAGCAGGCGCCGGTTTGTTTTTTTGGGCGAAGGAAGAAGACTCTTGGACGCGCGAAGGGAGAGGAGGCATCCTCTCCCTTTCGCATGTTCCCCCGCGCGGGCTTTTAACAAAAATAAATGGCAGCTGCTACGCAGGCTAGAACGGCAGAGACGGAGGGAAAAACTACGATCAAGGTAGCCTGCGTAGCTGGCGGTATTGTGTGGGTGCGAGATTAAAGTTTTGGCGGCGGAGCCGTGTTCGACTATATTACAACGGCTCCGCCGCCAAATCTCACTCGACTGCTACACAATACCGCCAGCTACACGATCAAGGGTTCTTTTCGAGCGAGAGCGAAAGTGAGTGGAGCCTGGTTGCTTGATTAATACAGGTCACGTGAATGCACCAGGTTAGGGTTCCCGTTGAACACAGGGGCAAGTCTGCTATTGAACAAATCCCTGTTTAATCATGAGCCATTTGGTACGCCGTCTGCCAATTCAAAAGAAACTACGTAGACGGCAGACCAGCAAAACGTAACTTCTCATTGTTTACAGAGGGTTCGCATACCGTAGTATTTTTCGAAAATATGTGTTTCTATTGCACGTACGTAAAAAGGAAAATATTATCAATGCTGAGTACTGGGTACTTTCTGAAAATCGCAAAAATTAATTCCCAGCAAGAAAAATTCCATCTGTCCGAATCGCAAAAATTAGTTCCCGCAAAACCCAAAAAAGAAAAAAAAAATGCTAATGCGCTAAAATAAACTCTCGCAAAAATTTCCTGCCACATGGTAAATAGAGAACTCAATAGTGTTATATCAAGGACTCAGATCGTCTTTTGGTTTGTTTGTCGAGAAAAAGTAGAACAACTAGGCCAACAATGATATCCCATTGAGTGATAAGCCCTGGTCACCCAGGCATAGTTTTCGGGCCGACGTGATCATGCCGGGTGGTCGCTGACCGGAAACAGAAAACAAAAGAATATGTCAAACTGTTTCTTCTTGCCGGTTTCTTCTTGGTCTACCAATTTTCAGGGGTCGCGAACGTTTAAGAAATTTAAGTGGTGTTCGCTTACGAAAAAGAAAATGAAAAAAATGAAAAGAACGCTTGATCGAAGGTTACAGTATCGAGCAATTGACAGCCTCGACAACCGGTGAAATGGTTTCCTCCTTTGGAAGGAGACGGAAATTAGTTTTTGACACCGCTATCGTATCATGGTCGACAATGACCACGCCGGAAATTCAGACATCCATGAACTTGGTCCGAAAGGTACAGAGAAACAATTTCAATTATAAAACAAAAGAACAGAATTGTAGCAACATCCGACATATCAGGATTTGGTCCGAATTATAGCCAGTCTAACTGGGCAGACTAGCTAATACCATCTCAAGCAACATCAAGAGTGCGCCAGGAAGGAGACTCTTACCAGGAATTGAAGGCTCCTAAGCACTCTCGATCAGTTTTCAGCACAGTAGTCTCTTAATTAAAATCAACGTACCGTAAAAAGCATACTTGAGAACGTAGCATATGTAGGAGCCTGATTCCCTTCCCATCTCAGTGTGTTTACAGCTCTTGCGTGCAAAGTAAAGCGACCGGAGCAAACGAAGGAATGACTGGTTTGCCAGTCGGCAACAAAGAAACGCGCAAAGAGAGCACGTGACCTGTCGGCTGTCGCCCTTGGACCTCACACTGGGCGGGGTCGGAATGTCCGAACGGAAATTCGTGTTAAAAAACAACCTATCATACCAGTTTCAGGCTTTCGCGGCTGTTTTTCAGCAAGCACGGCTGTTTTGGGTGTATCACCCGGGGGGGGGGGGGGGGGGGTACTACCATATATGTGGGCTATATAGGTATGTGCCGCTGTGAAGGGTATGGTTTTCAAGCAGTTTACTCTAGGATAGGGTATATAAATCAGAGCGTTTGGCTCTAGAATAGGGTATCATTTTTCAGGAAACTGATCAGTTGGTTGAAGATTTATCTAGACTAGGGAAACAGCTACTCTAGGATAGGGGGGATTTGGGGAGTTTAATCTAGTATAGGGTAGCAAAATTCAGCTGAACTAGCTCTGGTATATATAGGTTAAGGATTCCGGGGTCTCAGCGGCACATTCCCACCCAGAAATTCCTAAAGTACCCCCCGGGGTGTATCATCTAGTGATTTTGCATCCATCGTGTTTATTGCGCGCTTGGCTTTATCGTCACGGGAATTCCCTTTTGCTTTAGTGAATTCTCCGGCGTGGAAATTCGGCATGCAGGGTTCTGGGAGTTAATTTTTGGTCCAAAGATTTTTCTGGGTTTTGATCCTTGCCTCCATCGACTCTCTCGCTCCAACTTTCGTGCAATAATTCAATGGTAAACGCTTGCTACGCAGGCTATCAGGACCGACTCCATTCCAATTGAGGAGTATCGGTTCACGGTTTGTTCCATGGCCAGATCGTTCCAAGCCCTGGAACAATCTAACTTTAAAAAGTTAGATCGTTCCACAGTTTCAGTGCAACAGGCTCGATGTGAGGCGCGCTTTTTTGGCTTTTTGGCTACCAGAAACGAGGTATACTAATGAGTTATAACGCCCTTATTTGTGCTCGTAGTTTACCCATGGGTAAGGGACAGACTGGCGGGGGCGGGGAATTTTCACAGCTTCATGAATACATGTTATACATCTCCCCACCAGCCCCCCACCCCATAAGCGGAAGTAACCTTCCCGTCATCCCCTCCATCCCCTCCGTGTTCTTCCGGCGGCAAACTTAAATCCGCCATTTTCCCCCGATGGATTCTTTTCCAGAGTTGTAGCCACATTTAAACAAAGGTGAGTTAAAACCCTTTACCAATTATTTTACTTTAATAGCAGGTTGGTCTGCAGCACTTTTGACCCGAAAATATTGAATACCTGGCTAAAAAGACTCAGTTTTTATTATTTCTTTAATAAAATATTCGAGTTGTTAGAAGCCCACAGATTCGATTGGATTCTTGGCGTCAAAATCGTGTTTGCTCTGAACTAAAAATAATAAATAATAAAATAAGACGTTTCGCTGGGAAATGTGGGCTATTTTCTCAAGCTAGATTTATGAGCAGCTGTTCCCTTCTCTTACACGTAGTTAGTTGATCGAGCAAAACATACTAGGGGCAAATTTATAACGACCCATAATTGCATGTAATTGAAGGCACCCAGCCTCACAGTCACTTCTCACATCACTCTTTGACACTCACATATCATACTTGCCACTCAAGTGATAAAAACTTATCCCAAAAATAAGAGACCATTCACAGTCCAGCCAGGAATCAAATGTAGGGGCACTTTCCGTTAGACCAAAATTTCCAGATTTTTAAGAAATTAAAAACAAACCAATGGAACACAAATTTCCAGGCAACATTTGCCCAAGAAAAATGTGTCGCAAGGATAGTTAGGGGAATGTAAACATCCCTTTGTGTGTGATTGTGTGTTCTGCATGTACACAGGCAGGTCCTTCCTTATAGTTCTCGATCTTTATGATTTGGGGATTGTCAGTAAGATTTTTTTCTTTTTCTTTTTTTAATTTGATTTTGTAAAGGGAAGTATTAACCCAATCAGTAATCATTTCAACAGGGGGTTGAGGGGTGGTAGTGAGGGGTGGGGGGTAGGTCAAGCCAAAAAACCCTTCATTGAGCATGGAGGGGGGTTACAGTTTTTTATAGTGTAACCTGATATCAGTGCAAATTATCTGTTTACTAGTAAATATGTGAATTTTGATGCAAGTTTAATTCACAGTGCCCTGCGAGCAGAGGTTTATATCTGGCATGACTTTTAGTATTTTGTAAAGTTGTTTGCGTGGCATGAAAATGAACTAACTACGCAACTGACAGACCTCATGAATGACTACCAGGGGGATACTCCCTTATGTAACCCAAATAGGTATGTGCCGCCCTAAAGAGTATGCTTTTGTGCCATTTTGGTCCGAAAACAGGTGGAGACAGCCCATTTTGGTCCAGAATCAGTGTGGCTTTCAAGGGAACTACAGCAGTGCATGAACATATTTATTGTTTCAATTCCAAGCGAATGAGAAAGAACTGACTAATGTGCAAATTTGTAATGGATTTAACAAATCTTTTTTGTTGGCAATTTAATCTAAGTAAACATGACACATTTTCTACCTACATAAGGTCTTAAACAGGTGTGGAAATGACATTTTTTGGTCTGAAATACCTGGTCAGGATTGGAAGAACTGGGTGGCACCCCCCCCCCCCCCCCCCCCACAAGAATTTCCAGGAGTACCCACCCGGAATGACTTTACAAATGCTTAAAGCCATGGCAGAAAGAAACCTCTGCTTGCAAGGTGCATGTAATTCACAGTGCCTAAAGGATATAAAAAAGCAAGTGACCAACAAACCTCCTCCAGAGCCAAGATGAAACATAACATTTGAGTGATCTATCCCTGAGATCTGGAAATGGATAAAGCAAAAAAATTGTAGCAAATAAGTACTTTGTGCATTACTTTACAAGTGTAATGGAAACCTAGAGGAGGAAGGAGGCAGGGGGGGGGGTGCCCATTACTTTAAATGTCGTAAGTTGGTACAGTGTATGTGCTGCCCAACAGGGCATGGTTTTCACTAACAAGGACTTGATTGTTAAACGGGGAATATACAATTTCATTACTCTGCATCCTGAAAAGGGTTGTAAATAGAGGTGTGTAAACAAAATTTTGAGCTTAAAATTTGTTGAATAATTCATTAACTCATTTCTTTGATGGCTAAAATTACTGGAAAAAAATAATATTAATTTACAATATGCTGTATCGAAGTTTGTTCATTTAACTTGATACTGTATTAAGTGAGAATTTTAGTTTGAGAACATATGCATGAATACAGAACTTTGTGCACAACATTTCACAATTAGTAAGAATAACAATTTCTCCTTTAATCAGGATCTGTAATAATATTATTAGAGTTTTTGTCAGGGAATTAAAAAAATGAATTGTGGCACAAAACTTATTTTGCACTTCAAAGATGACGTAAGGGCTTTGTAATGATGGTCAGTAATAAGATACGGTTATTTTTTAGTATTTTTATAACAGATCAGTAAATCCTAATGACAATAATATTAATTATTTTGATCAAAGAATTTAAAATATTATCTTAATTAATGTTGCTGTACCAGCCTCAAATTGTGCTTAAATTTTTATATATCCAAAAATTATTTGTTGTATAGTAAACTAGTTGAAGTCGCTGAGGTATTCAATTCTACTTTTTGTGTCCTTAACGTTGAAAATCACAACAATTAATGCCAACAAAAATAACTGAAACTAACAAGAAGAAAGTGACCAGCTACCACATAATTAAACCTAGAAATTTGCTTGAAGCCAGTGTCATATTAAAATACATAATAATCATACAAATAACTAATCAATTATTCATACAGTGTACTCAGCAAAAACTGTCAACAGTGTATGGTGTGGCCTAAGAGGCTAAAAGAGCCTGTTCTTTGTTGCTTAAAACCGTTTGCCTGAATCTAGTTCTTTACTTTTAAATTCTGCCAGAATATTTTGAAATCTCCCGTGAGTCCCTTTAGTCATGAAAATAAAAACCTCAGCTTGCTTTTTAGGGCAAAATATTGTATCTCATTTCTGGGTTGCAACTCTAAAGAGCTATAGCCTACTGTTATTACCTTTTTGGTGGACCTATCTTTGCTGAAAACAGGCAAGTCAGATGACACTTCTGGTTTAGAGGTTTCAGTTCTTGACACTTACCGTCAAAATACTCAGTGTGTTCTGCTTATTATTGCATTTATGGTGTACAGATGGAGTGGCTTTCATTTATCAGACCAGAAAAGATTGCATTGGCAGAAATATTGAGAATTTGCTTTTGAAATTAAAAATTGCAATGTTTCAAAGATTTTGTTGTTTTGTTCCGGGGCACCCTGGATTCCACAGCCTCAGAGCACTGAGCTCCCTTCAATTGAGCACAGCCTTGAAAAACATTGTTCATTACTATAATTATTTTAATCTCAACATACACGTATTATCGAAATGTTTGTGTGCGAATTAAGTAGCAACAGTTGGCACAGAGACGCTCCTGACCCATTATTGTTTGTTTGAAAAGAGTATAATGTTCATCCAGGGTTGTCAGAAAGTTTTGAAGTAGACGGCCAGTCCAGGGATATTTTATTTAAAAAACACCATCTGTAAAGAATGCGAAGCAGAGTAGCCGGCTGATACTAACCAAGTAGGGGCAATTTTCACCGGCAGCTGGCTACTTTTGACAACCCTGGTTCATCCCCAAGTGTTTTACATGAATGATTATTATGTTCAAGTTTCGTAGTACGTGCAAGTTATTGCTGTACTGCAGGAAATCCACTAGGTGGGGTACAGCCAGTCCTCTATGCTTAGCAAATTAAAATCTTTGCAAGGTATGTGAGGAGGCCGGGACTGCTGTCTTTTGCAGGCTGTAGCTGTGGTCATTCAGAGTCTTATTGAGGTTGCCTTTTACTCATTCCAGTAATCCGACAATGATTAGACTATGTGTTACCCGCTTCTGCCTTAACCTGGAGAGTTCACAGCTCTTGACACCAAAAGATACATGTACTATTGGTATATAAAGTGCAAGTGAGGTGCTTTTGAAAATGAAAACATACTAGGAATTCAGATAAATTGCTTAGAAAATTAATCCAATGAACAAAGTAGTAAAATAAATGTGACCATCACTCGCTATTTTGTTTGTTACCTGTTTCATAAAACGAAAGCTGGAATGCCTAGACCTTAAAGCATCAGTTGCTTTAAGGGTTACGTATTAGCAGATGATGGTTAAGTCGGCACTATTATTTCCATCCACCCACTTTACTGCCATTTTCATGAAAGTATATACATACATGTATATATATAAAAGAAACAAGAAAAAAGAAAAAAAAATCGAGTGCATGGGGGCAGTTTCTCAAAAGTCTTGGTACTACCAAAGCTGAAAAGCTGTTTTTGTTTTCATACAGGTAATAGAGAAGGTAATAGAGAGATTTTGACAAACATCAAATTCAAGTTGACAGTTTCTCAAATGAGAAGCCAGATAAAAACTGCCTAAAATATTTCTTTCTGTAAACCTGACATGAAACTAATTTGTGTCGATACAATGAACAGGACATGAGTTGGTCAGGTGGTAAGACATTTACTGGTGCAGTGTTTCTAAAAATTAATATAATCCCTCTCATATGACAAAACTACAGTAAAAGGAAATCTAGTAATTGCATATTATGTTAATCATGAGAAAAAATGAATAAACTAAATGTACAGTATTTATTCACAACTGTATCATGATAAGCCTGACAAGACTGATTATGAAATGTTACAATGTCTCTAAATATATCCTCAGTATTTTCTTGTAATGTAAATTTTTAATCTCAAAATAAAACCCCATCGTTAAATAGTTAACTGTAACATGTATAAAAGAACCTGCTTCATATTGTTTGGCTAAACAGGTTCTTATATGCTTGGTTATTAAAATGGCAAATTTCTGCCTGCAGATTCTTTAATCACAGGGTTCTTACACACAGTTTTTTACTGTATCAATTAACAAAACGAAATGAACTGGTTTGCTACCCAGCTGAACCACACTAACTAAAGTATCCTTGGCTTTTAACATTTGATTTTAACATTTGGTTTTAGGCCAGAAAAGTTACCAGGACTTTTTAGAGACAAACTATCAAAGATAGTAACAGAAACACATAGGCCAATATGGGATTTGTTTGCATACTGTATTTATTTGATTAACCTCCCTGGGTGCTTACTAAATTTCAGGGCTTTAAAAGAGTGGGCAGTTATTCCAGGTGGGCGCCATTTGAGGCTGAGCTTAATAAATTTTCACCATTTTCAGTAAGTAACAAGTTTGTTTTGCAACAAAACAACAAATAGTAACAAAACATGGAGATGTACCAAAGCAGAATTTTAGCCTGTCAATTAGAGTTTCTTTACAATACTAAAGAAAAAAATTGGTCTTTGAGGAAGTCTTCTAGTGGTACTTAGTCATTGTCCATGTCATTGTCAGTAAGATCATTTTTCTTATTCAAGGCTGGTTGCATATTATTTTTCCCTACCTATAGGGCGAGTAGTTACCACAATAACCTGAATAAGCTTTATTAAATTTTTCACACCTCAAATGCACTGCTTATTCGAGGGCAGCACTTATTTGAGAGCAGTGTTTATTTAAAAGTTGGATGTAACAACAATTTGTTACAGTATTATTATTTTCCATATTAAATTAACAGAATTAAAGTCTTTTGATTTTTATTTTATCGGGATGGTAGAGCTTTTTGGAGGGAAGTGTTTATTTAAGTTTAGTTGGTATTCAAGGTGAGCACTTATCCTAGGGTTGGGTGTTTAATCACATAAATATACAAAAACAGCTGATAAACATCAGAACGGCTTTGATAAACTAATAATAATAATTATAATATTGTATTTATTCAAATAAGTGCCCAACCTCGAATTAGTGCCCACCTCGAATAAGCACCCATCCTAAAGGCAGAAAAAGTTAATAAGCATCCAGCCTCGAATAAACGCCCACAACATTAAAATGAAACTCAAAAGACACACTTGGTAGATCCTCAGAAAAAAAAAAAAATAGAAATTTTGCTTGTCAATATTATTGTTAACAGTTTCACTTCTGAAAGTGAATAAGTGAAATTTCCTATCTTTGAACTTCAAGAGAAGGATTTAACCAATTGTGTTGTAATTTCTAAAAATAACAGCTTGCATTAAACATTTAGCTTGATAGAATTTGCAGTTAAAACAGGAGAGAATACTATATGTACCTGGAGGAGGCCCAAAGGTGTTGGTTCAGCACTCATTGAAAGGTGGCACAAATTTACGGGTAGGGCTGATACCAGGGGCATAGCCAGCTTTTCGACTAGTTGTAGGCCTGGCTGACTTTCATTTCCACTTATACTGAAAATTGCACGCATGACTAGTACGCACTGACCTCACCAACACCATAAGCTTTTAAGCTTTTTAGCTTACCCAACCACGCGTAATTTATTACCAGCAGTAGAGTGATCAAACCAAAAATTTGTAGGCCCAGGCCTAGAGGTCTATGAGCTGGCTACACCCCTGGATACAGACCATAATTAGTTTAAAATGGAGGTAAAACTTCGGAGATAGAAAATGCGTTTTGTAAGGTGAGACACTTAAAAGTGTGTTATAAAAGTAACCAGTCCATAGACAACAAACAACCGGTTTGCTGAAAAGTTTGGTCTCCCTACTCTGAGTTAATGTAACAAGCAAGGAAACTATGGACCCAAAAGCGAAATAAAAAGTAAACAGTACTGAATAAAAAGCTTTTTAACAAGAATGATATCATATTTTCTGCTTGGGATACCTATGCCGTTTTGACCAGAGCACTTGGAAATATGAAATCGACTTAAAGCCTTATAGATGTAGTAAATTTGCCACAATCAAGTCACACACCCCATCAGTATTTCGGCTTTGTTTTTGTAGGTCAATATACGCATGTTTTGACAGTGCGAATTAAGCTCCCTGGCCTTTGAAATTCTTGGGTTAATCATCTTTGCATGTCGCCTAGATCAGTGTTACAATCAATTTTGAGGGTCGGTGGTAAACAACACCAAGCCCTTCGCAGCGAGGAAATTTCAACGCCGAAACCATCTAGACAAATTACACCACATGCCCGTTGCCGAAAGCACGTGTGCAAAAAAAAAAAAAAGGAATAATGTTTATATTCTAAAAAGAGCCTTCTAACGCACTCGGCGTAAGAAACAATACGATGTTATGAATATGCCAAAGTGACACTACTATTCGATTTCATCCGCGGCGCAGGGCAAATGAAAACATATTGAGTTATTTGCTTGTACCAGTTCATTGAAGCATCATTCAAATTCGAGGATCACAAAAGACTCCTTTGCAGATTTGCATCCGAATAAAAGCGGCCTTTTTTGTTTGTAGCCCGAATCAAGCGCATGGGCCTCTGAGAAACTCTGGAAGAACCAATTTATGTACTGTACAAATGAGCTCATCGGGTCAAACTCCGCGCCCGAACCCGCCGTCGATTTTTATCACTTCGCAGGACTAAACGGCGATTTTGGTACGTTCTCACGGTAATTGCATTACTTGGAAAAACAGTTTTTCAAGTGTAAAGCCTTCCGACAATCTGGAGTTAGCTTCAAAGGCAGTTTACCAATAGGAGGTATTCCAAATACGCGACTCATTTCACACATTTACATGCAAGCCTGCTTATCGTGAACTACAAAGGGCTTCAATCATAGTTTGACTAGCGAAGACACGAAACCATAAAAACCACAAAAGTTCGCCTCAAAGTTACGTAAATATCTGCCGGGCTTGTCGATCTGCTTGATGAGGGCTTTCCAACAAGTTTACAGGGCTAAAACTCGTACAATTTTACAATAAAGTGCCCCACACTAGTCATGCATACCAAACAAGCGTGTCACTTGAAACACGCAAGATCGACCAGGCAGTGTGATGCGAATCGAATCGAAGCCTCCGAAGTTTATAAGAAAATGCACTTACCAGCATAAAACTATTGCGTCTACCGTTCGGTTGTTCCTTGGAAAGCTTTGAGATGATGGTTTCCAAGTTTTGTCTGGGAAAGAAAACACAAGCATCAAAATAATTATCACTTTTCACACCAAATAGCATGTGCGTGCTAACACCTATCCATTGTGTCGCCCGCGAAAAGAATCACTTCATTGAAACTTCGGGTTAGGAACAGTCAAATCGATTCAAAAAGTACCCCTTTCGCGATTCTCCGAATTCTCCCATGACAAACCCTGGCTTGATGGTCTTCAACTTTTGCAAAAGCGGCGAATTTCACGACCAAAACACAGGATTATTTTTAACGGCGAAAGGTCAACATCTCTCGTTGTCCGCTCACCATCTCTCACTTCTTTACATTCCTGGTCGCTCTAACTGGAACCCTGGTCAGCGGTTGCACCTTGTCACGCGAACATAGCACGCAAAGCCGACAAAAATCGGGGAAGACTGGGTTGGAGTCACGCAAAGTAAACCTCAAAAGCAAAGAAATGAGTATTTTTGTCGGCGCAAAAAGATTCATCTTCAAAAAGTAATTTTTCTTTTTGGGAAAAATGGGATTGTACAAAGTTTTCACTCGTTATGTCTCCTAAAAAACCTGTTTTAGTACTTTTAACATCTTGCGTGATGCAGGGTGACGAGCCTTGGATGACAGCACGCAAAAATCAGCACAATTTAAACAGACCCCCGCACAATGTAAATTCGTCATGCACCCAAACAATAAAGCAAACCATGCATGAAAGGGTTTCAGTCACACAATTTTATGCATTTCTGTCACGTTCAAACCCAATACCGAATAGTTTTTCGTCTATCCGGTATAGTATAAACACCTATCCGATATGTTTTTATCCACTTAAGAGATCGGCGACGGGCAGCTTCGCTCTGTTACAGAAACCACACCGAAATAACCCGTTGTTGTGTGTGTGTGTACAGCAACCTTATCCGGTATTGTTTTCGTGCCGGCACAGAAGCTATCCGGTTGAGTGTCAACATAGCCGAAAGTTTAAAATAAATTCTCATATCGAGATAAACAAAGCCATAAGAAATTCTGCTGAAAACTGTTTATTCAAATAGCGGCGCTTCATATTTTTCCCAAGCCGTCCAATTTTAACCAAACTGCGTGTATTGCCACATTGTTCGTTTCAGCTCGGCTCGAGCAGCGTGATAGGGAATTACTGCTCACTTAAAAGCCTCGTTTAAAACAAGGATCACAGTCGCTCAATCAAAGGACAGCAAAATATTTATATTAAGGACATTGAGGAGCCCTACTGGAAATGATGTAATTAACTTTCCATCTAAATCGACAGCGGGAATCATTCCAGCAATTCAGGCCCCGTTCACCTAAATCCGGATGTAATGACACCGCACGCGCCGTATTTATTTTTACGCGAATCGACTTTCCTTCCACCCGAAACCGGTGGGCAACTGATTCATTCCCGGCCCCCTCGTTTTAAAAAAGAAAAAAGCGGTTTCAAGATTATTCGGACTTATGTGGACGGGCCTCAATATTGAAACATCACAATGAACTGCGGCACATTTAGTTGCCTTTCAAATGTTATTCAGTCCCGTGTTTCAGTGCTCTTAGACGGCCAAAACAGTTAGACAATTTTAATTTATGAGCAGAAACTTATTTAGACAAGTGTTTCTGACGGTCAAGCCACTCACCGCTTTTCTCGACCTTTTATACCAAAAGCAAACCTTTTTTTCTTTTTTTTATTTATTTGTATTTTTGTATTTAATTATTTAATCATTTTTCTTTTTTTATCGCGAACATGTAGACCAGAATGCCTCAACGAAACGCAAAGGCTTACTTTGGTCACGAAATCAATTCTAAACCGTAAACTATTGTAGCAATTTGTCGAGGGGGCATTAGTTGTCGCTCTATTTACAAGCAAACAAAATTGTTATTCAGGATTAGTTTACATACTACATATTTACATACAGAAAATATTTCGAATAAAGATATGCAAGGCAAATGTGGCAACCTCGGTTAGCTTTGTTGAAAACAACAAGTACTTGAACTTAAAACTCCTAAACTTCAAGTGCTTGTTATTGTACTCGCGGTGTTAGTTTATAACTACGAATCACTGCGGTGACTATTCGTTTGCTCCGCTCGCCATACTATTGATATTTTAGGCTTATTATAGATACACACAATTTTAAGTATCGGAAGTCAACTGTTCTTTGTCTTTTGAACAGATTTTGACGGCTGGGCTGTACTGTACGTAAACACACGCCTTTCATGTGCCATTGCCCCCAACGGGGGGGGGGGAGGGGACGGTCTCTCACTTTTATAAGCCATATAGTTATGTGCAGCCCCTAGAGGGTAGGGTTTTTGCGCCGTATTGGTCTGAAAACGGGTATAGACTTCGCACACTTTGGTCTGGAATCGGGTGTGGTTTTCGAGGGAACTACGAGAGTGTATGAATGTATTTGTCGTTTCAATTCCAAATGAATGAGAAAGAAAGATATGCAGTAATTTCTAGTATGCGAAATCCAAATGGATTTTAATTAAGAAATCTTTTTGTTGGCGTCTCAGGTCTGAAAATGTGTTGAAGATGACATTTTGTGGTCTGAAATAAGGTCAGGATTTAAAGAACAAGCCGGCACACGCCACCAAGATTTCCCAGGAGTACCCCCCCGGGCAATTGCCATAGAGGACACGAGACTAGGGCCTCTTCCGCTTGCCGCCGCTGGGAAGTTTCAACAGAGAAAACTTTCGCAAAACGTCCCACCCGTGAGACTTAAGGTATGTGAAAGGCCCCCGGGGGGGGGGGGGTATTTGGGTTAATGCTTGCTAGGTATGTGCCGCTGGCCTCTCAGAGCCCCTACCCCATTTTAGTCTATTTTGTGGCCAATAGTCCATTTTCGAGTTCGCTATGACCGCTGAATTAAAGAAGTGAAGACACATTTTTTACAGCCTTAGCCTCAAACTGAAGTAATATGTTCACAAATTCCAACGAGGAAAAGACCTGTTTATTACTCTGTCTATTGTGTATATTCAAATTTCAAACACTTACTTGCCAGAATTTCTGAATATTTTACTTTACGTCGAGGCTAACCCTGTATGAATGTGTCGTTAATGTTTATATTCAGCGGTAATTTTTAATTCGAAACTGGACTATTATAGACCCCATCTTAGTCACTTTTTGGAAAATGTAATTTCGTGATCCCAACTTGGTCACTTTCTATTTATTCATCTACCTTGCCAATTCTTTAAAAAGGTCATCCAAAAATTATCTTCGATAGACGATAACAATCCAGCAGAAAAGCAAATGCCGTAGTATTGATGTTTCGGTGGACTTTGTTCTGGGCACGTGGTTTTGTACTATTGAGTAACTGATTAATATTTAAGTTGTGGTTTCAAGAACGGAATGTAATGAGGTCAATGCCAGCTTATTGTTAAACTTGATAAACAACAGCTTTCTGATCTTTTTTACCTAGAATCTTTCCATTTTGAATCCCTACTTACCCCAAAAATCCGAAAATTTGCGACCTATTCTAGGTTCTAGTAACTCTAATGAAAATGCGACCCTATTACAGTCACTCCACTCGTGACAATGTGACTCCATCCAGCGGCATATCCCCATTAGCCTCTTGTAAGGGAGTACCCCCCCCCCCCCCCTCCGGGTGAAAGGGTAGGGTATTCAGAAATTGAAGAAAATCTATCTACCGGGCCCTTAGTTAAATTGGTTTTGAAAAGAGGTGCCTATTTATTTATTCAACGTAATTCTAGAATTGCAAGTAGACTTCCTGCCACGGGGCAGAGTCTCCCCGTTCGAAGGTTACCTTTACAGTGTGGGTATAATGGACAACCCTTAAATATCTCCGTGAGTCTGTTACACCTTGTCAATGTCTTAGGGGATGTCTGAGGATCAGTATACGATTCTTAGATACTACCCACCCAACCCTCCCCAAACACAACGTTAACGATAACTTCTTACTTAAGACAAAACGTCAAGTTAGGGGAGGGGTGAGTAGGTGAGGAGTTTCCAACAATCTTATCCTGTATTTCCTCCAGCCCTAGGCGGAATATGGAGAGGGATCTGTTCTCGCAGTCTCTCCTGCGAAACATCCCTTGGGCGTGTGAGGCTCTCGCACTTTACGCGCGTGTCTGCGCGCGTGAGACTCTAACGCTATTCTGAGAATTTTACGATTATGAAAAAAAAAAAAAACTGTATTGCAGTCTAGTTCTGTCTTATATAGTGAATGTATAGGACCTTAATTAAACTTTCAAGTTGGAAAAACAAAGCAAGTTGTTATACACGGGTTTTTGCTTTTTCAATGATATTTATTTCAACAAGCTAACTACTTTACAGGCCCTGGATATAGGCTTCATCTTTACCTAGCATTTAAAGTTGCAAGTTTTGCGGCAGCTAATCCTGACAGTGTGGACCCCACACGAGTCTTTGTATCGCTCACATGTTGCCTTTCCCCATCGATCAAAGCAGGCTAAAAATAATCAAGAAAAATAACTTTCTGAGTGAATACAATAAAATAAGCGCATAACTACAAAGATGACATAAGTTATTCACATTCAGGGAGTTAACTTCATTTCAATTTGTAGTTCGTACTTGTCTAGTCACCAGGCCTCATTATATTGCGCGGCCTATGCGCTTCAGGTCACCTGGTCCAAGTGACATCACGACGGAAATGCATTGACCCTACGTGCGGTTCCTATGTCAAATGGTCCCCACTTCGTGTAACCCAAAGTTTACTTGTTGTAGGACAACGCCGCGTAACACCAATCGCCTTAAAATTTCTCTTAAAAGGCTCCTTTTGGAATTTTAAATAAGTGATTTTCTGGCGCTAAACAAGACATCTATTACGGTTTGATCAGGAGGAGCTGACGGCTCTCGGTTTTGGTAGACATTATGACATTAAACTGTGAATAGTAATGTGTGACTGAAACGTACGTCGTTTGGTTGGTGGTGCGGGGGTCGGAGCACATCCTTTACCGTGACCTGGGAAAAAAAAGAACGCGCTATTAACAACTTTTTATATGTTTTGGACGAAAAAAAAAAGAAAGAAAGAAAGAAAGAAAGGGAAAAAAAGAAAGGAGAAATGTTATGATGATGATGATGATGATGATGATGATTAATCTGGGTGTCATTCATTGAACACCTTACACAATTGTAGATGATTTGTTTATGGTAGAAGTCCACTTGTCAGGAGCCCATGACATAGGCTCCTGAACTTGTCTAATCCGGCTTAAAAATTATAAATCAGGTAAATAGCTGAGAATTTTTTCACAGTTTGCCAAACGTCTGTGGATTTGGCGTTCATTTTGGACAGTTCCGGTAGCGTAGGCAGTTATAACTTCCAACAAGTTAAGAACTTTGTCAAAGATGTGGTAGACTTCTTCAACATTGTTACATCCGGGACCCAAGTCGCTGTGGTGACGCACTCCACGTACACGAGGCTAGAATTCAACTTGAAAGGGCATTATACCACATAGTTTTTTAGTTGTGCAGCTACAAAACCCCCAACGAACCATGTCTCGCTCTTTAGGAAATCTGACAGCCTAATATTGCTAAAAGAAATGCAAAATTCATACTGAATCAAACCAATTAAGTCCAGCATTGGGAGTTAGGTATGAAACAGTAGCCAACATTTTTGAAAGCGTAACTTCCAAGTCAGAGTTTTCAGATATGTGTTAACTTTTAAACAAGCCTTATTCTTGTAGTAGTCGAGTCAGCCTTCGAGTTTGAGGGGCCGCCATCTTGAATGCAAACCGTGAGCGAAAAATTGCAATAAAGACATTTCCAGCAGGGAACGGACTTGCGGTCAGCCCTAGCGCCAATTATACGAGCTCGTATCCCTGTCCAAACTATTCAGGAGACACCTTCGGGACCAAGGCAAATGTTCTGTGAATAGAGGTAGCAAAAACAAAGATCTTGTGAACATTTGTCCAGGACGGCAAATTTTGTGTCTCCTGGATGGAGTTGAAAGTCTGGCGTATTTGCCTAACATAAGAAGTAAATGAATTCTCCCTTAACCTCCAATTGCCATTTTGTGCTTGATCCAGTCCACATAAGAACTAACACGAGCGAACACAGTGTAGGTCCTCTCTGCTTCGCAGTTAGGGTGCCCCCAGCTCACGGCTCCATGCAGAACGAAACGTCCATTTTCTTCGCAAACGAATGGTCCTCCGCTGTCACCCTGGCAGCCGCTAATCAAATTGCCTGCTGTAGCGTATCCTGCGCACACCATACTCTCCTGGTCTACAGTTGCTAAGTTTTTGTTAGCATTTGCACAGGTCTGGTGATCTACCACAGGCATGGCAGCCTGCTGGAGAATGGTAGCCGGACTCCCGCCGCCGATAAGTCTTCCCCAGCCTGTGGATTGTATAGATGACGTCGTCAGTGCGTCGATTCATCGAAATACCTTGATGTTACTATATCTTACTTCGAAAAATAAACATAGTCGTGTGGAAGGAGAGGTTAACATACAGCTTTTTTTATCATACTAACGAACAATGTTTGCGAATTTACGCATCGGACATGTTGCGAAACTGATCAAACCTTGGCCAACATATGGCGACATGTTCATTTGCTCTCGAAAACAAAGAAAATTTAAAATGAAAGTTTGACTTCCAATTCATTTAGAGGAAACATTACCTAACAAAACATCCAAGAGAGGTGTTTAAACGGATTACACGTGTTCCATCCGACCAAACTCAATTCCAGAGTCCGAGTTACATTATAGTGTCCATAGTGCAGCGGAACGGGCAGCGGGTTCCGATAGACAAGGGCCGGTAACGCGGACTCTAGCTGGGAACAAGATTGCCATGCATGCAACTGATAATGTCCGACGAACTGAGTTAAACCATCATGTTCCCGTTTGAGTGAGGCTTAAAATTATTATTGCTTCTCACGGACTTACCAGTTATATAACACTTTGTTCCCGTAGCCACTTGCTGTCCACTCCGAGGCAAACAAACAGTGCTTACTTTTTCACTCAATGTCACTGGTTTTTCTAATGTTAGTACTGCAACATCATGGTGCAGATGATGCAGGGCGAAGTCTTCATGATAGCAAACTGCTGCCACATCGATAACTTGTTCGCTGCCTTCGTTTTTGGTCTGGTCATGTTCGCCTTTAAAGATACACAAGCGTTCAGTACACCTAGCGTTGTGTTGATTATTTGTCGACCTTTCATACATTGCCTCTATTTTGTTCTTATACGTAAATATTTATGTGTGACAGTGGAAATCCACCCTTACCCCCGTTTTTCAGAAGCTTGTCAGAAAAAAAAAGCCTGATTCGTGAAGCTCAGCATAGGCTGCCATCCTAACGGGTGTGTGAGCCTACTTCAGCCTGAAACTGACATTATCTGTACTCAAACTGTCAAGAAACGACTGTAAAGATTGACTTTTAGACTACTTTCTGTGGTTTACTCAAGGAATCCGTACCTCCTGAAAAGCTCGCCTAATGTTTTATACCAATGTTCATTTAGTTTTGTACTAGATCAGAACGAAAAAAAAAAACAAATTTCTTTCCTCTACTTCCCCGCTCCCAGTCCAGAAAGACATCCTTTTCAAGACTCTTTATAGGAAAATCGTAGATACTGCCTTTTTAAGGCGTAACAAGATCCCGAAAACCATATTCTTTTAACGAGCACATGCAAGTTTAGGCTAAATGAGGAAGTGCATGACTCCCCCCCCTCGTCTGGCATCAACTATATCATTTGACACAGCAGAATATACCCTTCCATCTATTCTAGCAGAGAGCAGTCCCGCCGCCAGAGCGCCCTGAAGAGCTTGCTAACAGGCTATTCTATTCTTCCGCTAGAATTCAGCCGGCGTAAATCCTTGATTCTAACCTACGACAACTTTGTAGCGACTCGGTGTGGCGTTGTTTGCAACACAATGAGCCGCAGTAACCACGTGAGTCGGTGAAATGAGCGAGCCTCCGCAAATGTGATAGAGTTTCCCTCGTATAGTCACTCGCAGTGATATCTGCCATGGCCATGAGTTAGGTACTGCGTCCGTTCCGCCAACCACACGCGTTGTGATAGGACGTTTGCCACATTCCGCTTAAAATAAAAACATAAGGAAACAGTTAAGATATACTTCCATATGTGAAAAGAGCATAGACAAAGCTTTGCAACTCAATCCCATGGCAACGAAAATAATTGAAATTACTCCAACATCCTTCCTCGAAAGAACCGATGCGTTCTTCCAAAATTTTTCCATGCATTTTATTGTCCAAAAGTGATTAGGTAAAATGGCCACAAAGAGATTCAAAAGCCGACTTTTCGAACCTAGCGTTTTCATCATGTACATGGTTAATGCGTTAAAAACTCTTGATTCTAATCGATAAATAATCTCTTTTAACCTTTCTTTTGAATGGTTACGATTTAGGATTTCTCTGACTTACATAGAAAATTGTAAAATATGACAGAACATACAATATATTCAAATCTTCTAACGAACTCAGAAACAAAGTTAAAAGGGCAGGATCTGTAATTTAATAGCTAGCAAGTAGTAATATATAATAAGCCTCATCGTTCACTGTGAAAACATATTTTCGCGAACATTTAATTTCGCAAAAGTGCAAGAGAAATTTGGAAACTAAAATTGAGCAGCTATAAATTTTACGAAAGATCTTAGAATAAGAAAAAAACAGGCTTCCTGGTTTTAAGACGGCAGTTGCAATCCGTTTTAATCTTCTTGTATTTGCCTTTTATGTTCCTTCACCTTATTTTCAAAGGGGCTACTATAGTTTTATACTTCACTTTCTTTGGTAGTCAGTTAGTACTAGTCAACTGAATTTGGCTAAACTATGTAGTGAGCAGAGCATAAATTACCTTGACCTCCATGGACAAAGAGTAATCCACAAAGCAAGGCCAACAAGATCATCTTTGTGAAGAGCGATTAAATCGTTGTCCTTCCCACGGAGTGTTTTTACACAAATAACCTAGCCTTAACTTATAGCCTTGAGCATATGTACTAATATGAGATACCTACTATTCAGCTGCTGACATCGCTGTCCTTTTGTCTAAGGTGTATTTACCATCTGTTTAGGTGTTTCCTTCAATCTGCAACTTCCAAAACAACACTCTTCCCCAGGGGCAAGTGTTACACTCCCTCTCCTCCCCCATACCTTTTCAGCCTCGAATGAGTTCTCTTTCCCATTATGAAGGCCCTTGCCTAGTCCCTAGGCCTCATTATTCCGCACGGCCCATGCGTTTCGGTCACGTCTCGGATACATCATCGAAATGCATTGACCACGAAGGCCTGGGAAGACGCCGTACAGGGACCAAGCATTGATGGCCCTTTAATCAGAGAATCTTGACAGTAAAAACAATCGTCTTCTTTCTGTCAACGGCGCGTAAGAAGCGGATGAAGATGAGCCCAAAAAGAAAACGGCCAAAGTGAGTGTGCCCTAAAGTGAGTGCTCTCCAAAACATATGCAATTAATATTAAAACTTTGATAGCAATGCAAATCAGACAGTCAAACAAATCCCGTTACTTTTACTAAGACAATAGTACGGTGGCCAATAGGTAGAAAATAACACAAAAGTGATTTTGCAAAACAGAATCGCAAAGTCAAAAACGGAAATACAAAATAGACTGAACTGAAACACAAAACCAAACCAGAGTCACAAAACCAAAAAACAAAAAAGAAGAAAAGTAAGCAAGAAAGAACGAAAGAAAGAAAGAAACGCAAAGTATTAAACAGAATCACAAAACCCAAAACAAAAACACAAGGAAAAAAGAAGCACAAAATAGAAAAGAGAGTCACTCGCACAGCAAATACTTAATTGTTTTTCCAATCAAAGCGTTTGTAAATGCCCTCCTGCTTGGGAAAAATTTCAGCAACTTAATGAGAAAAATCATACAAATCTATCAAATTACTCGTAGCTCGCGCAACAAATAAAGTAATAAAAAACGGATGAAGTAGGGCACCTGATTGAGCCAGCGTTACCATGGTCAGCTGTGTCGTTGAACTACATGAAAGCAAAACAAAATGTCCTCCTAACATCTGGCGAGATTTAAACCGGTATCTGAGTAAAATAGGTATGCTTCGAGCGTAACGTAATCATGTACTTCTTTTATTTGTTGCTTACATTGTTTAGTTTAGTTCTCATTGGGATCATTAGACCCTTTAAAAGCCACCCCCTATGAATCTCACACCACTTGACACCGACCAGTTTGCTCGTGGGCGCTTTTTGAGGTTTATATATGTTATGCTTACGATTGATTTCTACATCGCTCTTAGTGACATGCTGTCTCCGTTTTCTTTGATAATTTTTGCTCTGTGCATCTAGCTTTTATTAGAGCTCTGTAGTTTTATTTCTCGCATATATCCCATATTTTGGTGCTTTTGCTGTAACACTTATTCGTATAATAAACTCGATTGCTGGCAGCTCCCTCCATGTATCATTGTGCTGTGACCGAAATATTTTTTATACGGCTGAGCGTGGCGATGAAAATAGATAAAAACTGAAAGAGATTAACCAACACTTGTCAGGTGCGTCTTTTTTATTGAAAAGATGGTTACAGTTCAGTTCAAAAAAAGAGAATGGCGTTGAACTAACTTGGTTACTGTTCTGGTGGTTTTCAAAGCAAGGAGCACACTTGAAAAAGAACTTCCGTATCTCTTGTTTTTAAAATATCCCAAGTTAAAAAAGACCTTGCAAAGTTAATTATTGATTAATGATCCATTGAGAGAACTTTAAAGTTACTGAGCCACTTGGCTATAGCTTTGTTATGGTTACATTTCAATCGAAGGTAAATTCTAAGACAGACACTCTTTCTTATTATAATAAAATCATTATTTTTTCTTTGAAACGTATCCTTCGATGTGACTACTCCAGTGACACCTCTGGAACATTGTGCAGGTTTTGAAAATACCAGGTACTTTTGAATGTGCCGCAATAAATCCAATCTTTATTGAAGAAAAGGGCGCAACTTTTATAGTACGCACACTTGCTTAAGAATGCGAAACAGTACAAACATTACCCTAAATTTGGTTTTGTCCTGTGGTTTTAAGTCCAGAATTGATCCAATTGTTTTTAAATAATTAAATGACTCAACAAGCTTTGCTCCAGCAAAAACGTTCTACACAAACTCTTAAAAATTTAAACTTCATGGAAATAATTTAAAATATAGTTGCAGCCTAGGTAAAGCTTGAAAACCCTCTGGCCCGGTTCCTTGAAAGATGATTAACTCGCATAAAGCCAGATTTAAGCAAAGCCATCTTTCTGGGAACATGTAGCTTGAGCTATAATAAACACGTTTTCTAGTTTTACTTCGCAATACTGTTTTGTCAACCGAAAATGATCCACTAATTAAACAATCTAAAAGTAGGCAAAGACAATTGCTATCCTGGAGTAGCGCAAATCGGTCTTTGAGGAACGGGACCCTACTGTTCATTAAAGAATATTAAGGTGTTTTCAGAAGTTTACTGATAAAAGTGTGCTCTTTCCTGGTTTGGTGCCCTGTTGCGTGTAAAAGTATAAATCGGAAAGGAAACTGGGACTAGTTACTTTCGCAAAGGCTCTTGGAACTATTACTTGTCATGAGACAAGGAAAAAAATGGCCGATGACCGGCGCGTCACCAGTAACTATCCCAGAAGCAATTGCGGAATGCATTTTGGCTCCAGTTCCTACTTGTTTCTCAGTAAGGGGCTGCACAGCTCCGAGGCTAGTACAAAAAGAAATCTCTTTCCCATGTTTTGTTTTTCTTGCGCTTGTCATTACTGGCAGCGTTCTTCTTCTCTCTTCCGCCAATCATTGCTCGTAGTTCGTCTGATATTTCCTTCAGCTTGTCTTTGGCGTATTCTTCAATGAAGTCCGACATATTTTCCCCCGTGGACTCCGCTTCAAGAATTTCTCTAGCGTCGGTGAAAGAGTCATTGAGTATGGCCACAAAGAAATTCATCAAGATGAGCGTCGTAACGAGAAAATACGTGAAGAAAAAGAATGGTCCGAGGAAGCGGTTGATGGATTCCAGCTCGTCGTAGTTGGTTCCTAAAAGGAAAGGACAATAACAAGAAAAGCACATGAAAGACATAGCTAATTATTTCGTCATGGGTTTATTCCTGTAGAATTTACACTGATGGAGTTAAGTCATTCCAACCGGCCTTACCTATTTTCAAACGTGCGACGCAAGCACAAGCCTACTAAGCATGCATAACCAGCTTTGGCGCATGCGATAGGGAAGACGGCCTTGACATATAAGCATAAGCAAGTTCAGAAAGAGAAATATAATTTCATCGTTGTCTGATTACGTTCTCCATAAAAAGCGAAATTTGGCATTTTCACTTCGTAGTTGTGCAAAAACGGCAAAGAAATGTTCAAAAAAGTGCGATGCACGTGCAAAGTTGTTGTTTTGCTTTTTAAACCCACTGGTTTTGTTTGAAGTGCTCGTTGCGGTCGCGTCGTTAGATCTTAGGGTTCATTTCCAGTGCCGAGTAATTTTTACGTGCGTACGAGTGCAAAATTTACGTTCGCAAATAAAATAGGGGTAATGACTGAAAGGTCGTTCGTAAGCGTAAAAGTTGAACCTCGCTAAACTTCTCGTTTAAGCTCCGCACTTTTTATCTTGCCTCTATTATATTTACGTGATTAAAATTTAAGTACGTTAACGTGCGTAGCCAAAAACGTGTCAGTGGAAATCAATCTTAATAGTCCTTGATGTCATGTACGGGTACATGTTAGAGTCGCTAGTGAGGACCAAAAGCAAATTTGACGTAAATCTATTTTTTTCGTCCAGTGTTGAATCGAAGTTTTTTCTCACCTTTACCAAGGATCATTTCGAACGAATTAACAATCGATCTTGGAAATGTGGAAAACATGTACGCTGAGGAGCCAAAGGTGATGTTACCAAACGTAGCAAATCCCAAGAGAGCCACCACAAAGCAAACGGAATAGGAAAGTAGAGGTCCTTTGGAAATTGCCATGCTCTTGGTTACTATGGAGATGTGCTTATTAAACTTTAAGATGCGCAAGAATTTCATTGTCGCCAGGAAGATGACCAGCGCGAGAAACACACTCTCTGTGTCTGTCCACAAAGCCACATAATCGAAGCTCATTCGGGCGTAAGGGTTGGCCTGCACTTTCTCAACCAGCCTCCTATTAGAAATAATAATAATAATAATAATAATAATAATAATAATAATAATATGATGATGATGATGATGATGATGATGACGTTGATGATGATGATGATGATGGTGATGATAATGATGATGATAATGGTGATGATGATGATAAAGACGATTGTGATATAATTGGGACATTTAGATCCATTTACCTGTAACCGAGAACGACGTTGAATCACGTGATCATTTTCGTATGTCAAATTTACGGTGAAAAGATTTTTCCTGCATTCCGTTTCGGTGAGCTTACACAATGAAGAGATGGACGAGGCTTCCAAGGGTAGGATATACAGATCATTAACAAATCAACGTATTTTCTTAACCCTAGCCTTGCGAAATTGTTTAAAGGAATTTAAAAATGGTCTATTGCTCATATTACAATCGGCAAGAGGTAACCCTAGAGGGGAAGGGAGGGGAGTGGTGGTAGCATTGAAAGGGAGGTTTGGGTAGACCGGAAGAGCGCCAACGCGTTAAAGCGCTAACCCTGTGTAAGACAAAATCCATTCATTTTGCTTCTCTTCTTAAATTCGTTAATTTGGCGGATGATTCTTCTTTCTTTCGGTTGCAACCTTTTTCTTTTTCTGTCTTCTTGGATGGCGGTTTTACACGAAAACCGCAAGGCCATTATAAGCTTTATAAATTATTTATTATTCCCTCTTTTTTGTGGCTAGCAAATGGGAGCGAAGACTTAACCAAACAACAAAACCGTCGAAAAGGCACTCGAAACTGGACTTGCACAGGAGTGACGTTTGTTTCATGTCACGAATTCTCGTTACAAGTAATTGTGCAAATTAATGAAGTTCTATATATCCAATCTAAGTGGGAAAAAAAATATCTTGTTAAACCCTTTCGAATGTACTATCGTGGGATATGTTTACTTATCTCGTATTTTGACTCTACGTATTTTGTCTAAATACGGTTGTAAAAACATCCCTTGATACTACACACTAAGCCGTCCATTGCGTGTTTTTTGTTAGCTTTTTTAAACCTGACCGTGCACGTCGTTCAATTGCATTCCTATCATTTTGAACTTACTGAACACCAAAATCCATCGCATTAATTTATCCAGTCCAAATTTGTGAACTCAAAACAAAGGATTGTGCACGATCGGGGAGCTTCCAACATAACCTACAGCACCGTTGTTTTCCACTTTGATGTTTGCCGGGTTTCATAACAAGACTCCTCTACTATGACTGCAAAGCATTGTTTATCTTTACATATAAAGATACTTAAGTAATACCTGGTGTATTCTGATTTGAAAAAGAACAGTACAATCGTTGTAATGGTAAAGGAGATGAAGGCCCACTCTATGTAGTTCCAGATGTCTTTGAAGTACTTGCTTTTCAACTGCCGCATTTCTTTGAATTCCCGATAAATCGAGTATAAGAGAATAATAATAATCAGCACATAACAAACGATGAATATGGAACTGAAACTCGAGTTGATGCTTCCGACGAACGAAATAGGATCAATGCGGTAAGATGTCCAAATCCCTCCAGTTGGAAGACATTCAAAGTTGTATCGACCATACGCAAAGAGATTGGTGCCGGGTTCGAAGGCAACGAACTCCAACGAAACCAATCTTGTCAGTCTGTTGATCCAGATATCGTCCTTGAGGTTGGCAAGAACTTTTTGAGCCGTTTCTATATCGTACCCTAGCTCCGCAAGAAGACCGCCCTCAGTGTACGTGTTGCGTTCCGTGACAATGGGGAGTGTACCAAGAGATAAAGCATCGTGGTACTCCAGTGTATGGGTACAGAAGATTCTAAATTCTGAGCCTGCAAAAATGTTGGAAGTTCCTAAATAAAATAGAGGAAAATACGGTTAAGACGTTTTCACTCACGCGGCCAGCAGCTGTGCAAATTTTAACAAAGAACGTTTTTACATAAAAAGGAGTCCAGAAGGTTCTACTCCCACAGGACTGGTTTTTGGAACACCAACAATGCCGCCGTTATATTATTTTGCGACACCAATATGGCAGGCATAACGTCATATGAAAATTCCCTTTACGCTATCACATTTCCTTTATTTAAATTGCCGCAGTTCTGGACTATTGCCTTCGCGATCATCTTTTGTAAGCGACTACAAAAACCTCAGTCGTTGAAGTGAGCACACGTGTGTTTTGCTGCTCCGCTGCAAAAAAGCACTTTTTTTCCTGACTGCACTTTTGAGCAAGGAAAGATCATGAAAAAAAACAATGTAGAAGCATTAAGGAAAGAAAATGACTTGGTTACGAAGCAACTAGATGAGTTTTTCTTTGTAAAATTATAATTTTTGCAATTAGAAAGAAATGTACAAAAAGCGTGATACACGTGCAGGGTTGGTGTTTTGCTAATCTAAAGGTGATGCTACACGGGACGATTCGCAACAACGATTTTCAACGCAACACAACACAGCATTACAGCATCGTTGCGACATTGTTTGGAATCGTTGCAACATTGTTCCAACATTGCAACGCTGTGTTGCCCTAAAAATCGTCATTGCGAATCATCTCGTGTAACATCACCTTAAGGCTTCGTTCAAACAGTACCGGACCGGACGAATTCTCAACCGCCTGAAAAGTTTGACCGGACACCTCGTTCGCACGGAACCGTTCAATTTTTTTTACTCTGTTCACACGGAACTCTGAATAGCTTTGATCTTAGGGTTTAAAGGGTTCTGGTGGTTTCGTGTGAGCGAAACACCAAAACGCACGAATTTTCCACCGGTCGAAAAATTGTCCGGCGACGTGTGAACTTAGCCTAAGGTCTCGTCCACGCATTTACTTTTTTTTAACGGAGATTTTCTCTCCTTTTTCGAAACAAAAAGCGTCCACAAGCAGCATATATTCGAAATATTTTGCCCCGTTCATATTAAAACGCTGAAACGATGGAAATACGATAGCATTCCTTTCAGGTGCGTGCGCTGTATGATGTACGAAATCACGGTATTCGTAAACCTCCGTTTTCGTCCACCTATACGAAAACAAGAAGTCGGCGGTTTTAAAAAACCTCCACTCTAAGTATCGTTTTCTGAAACCTGCTTTTTTGTCCGAATACGCCCAGCACGTGTGGACAGAGCCTAAACCTGTTGCTTTTTACCATTCCCGTTGCCATCGTCGTTCCCCAAGCTTCCTGTTACATCCTGATCTGGCGCAGGTGTGGTATAAGTACTGTTACTACTGATACTATCGTTGTTACTGGTCTGCTGAGTGTTGTAAAGGTTGGTGGTCGTATCTTCGCTGTCTTCGTTATCAATAATTCTCCAGCTCGAACCACCAACGACGTAAGCTGGAGAGACATCAAGCCAGTCCAGTTGTGCGTCGGCAGATTGGTCGTTTTGGCTGTTAGAGGAATAGCCATGGTAACAACTTGGAAACCACCGGGTAAACTCAGGATACGCGTTCCAAGCAACACAGGGTTCTGTTGACAAGAAGAGTTGTCTATCACCTATATGTAAATGAGGAGGCGTGGTGGCATAGGGTCCCTAATAGGTCTTTTGAGATTCTGCATTTACCTTATTTGAAAGCAGGGATTTGAGAACTTAGGCAAAATGGGGACGGAAGTTTTTTGGGACTTTCATGTGAAAGAGTTAATCTGTTACAAACCTTGCTTGATTCTTGCCTGTCGCAGGCGTGGAAGACCAACAATAAACATTTTTTTGTTGGAAAAGAAATCTTCTTCTTCAAATGCTTGTCCATTGTACCATTCTGTAGCATACAGGCTAGGAAGCATATAATTTTCAGCCCACCACCAAAACGTGTATACGTCCTTGACCTAACCATATCAAAATTGAGAGTAATTATAATAAGGGGAAGTGACAAAATCGTTTAGAGCGGTTTTCATTTGAGTGTCGAAAAGTAATTGGTTTTGCACTTTCTACACGATGCGATTGGCTTAAAAGATTCGCGCCACCTTTTCATCCAATCAGAAGTAAAACCAAAGCCAATTGTGACGCGCTTGCATGCATTTTCCCGCGCTTTGCGTCAGCCACATGTAATTACTTCGAGTTTTGATTGGTTCAATGTCTTGTCTGTGTCCTATGTGATTGGCCAGAGTAATTACTGTGGTTTTGGTTTTACGACACTCAAACGAAAACCACTCTATCAGAAAAAGTAAGTACAAAAACCCCCGAACTTTAAGAAAGAATTTACTTTAAAATAGTCAAATACTTTCACAAGAATAGCTCTAGTTATAAAAAGATATTATGTAGTGCAATTGGAATTCAGATATTTTCGCGTCATTCCATTTGGTTCGTGTTAAAAAAAAAAGACTCTTTTTTAAAAATTTCTAGTCTCTACAATTGCTTTTGATAGACTTTGTAGGAGACACGTTTCCCACTAGGTCACATTTAATTGTTCAAGAATTTTGTAGGAGATTTTTTACTGGATGGTTTGTGTAACGGTAAGCTCTAAGAACGCTTATAGCACTACCTTATAAAGAGGTATAAAAGTAATAGGGAAATCAGAAGTATTGGTAAACGTCCATGGTTATATTGGTTATAAATTTTGAAACCTTGAGTTTAACAGTAAGTTGCCAGAGGTGAAATGCTGATTTGGATTTTCGTTTTTTTGATTCGTTTCTGTGGTCAAGAGATGTCGAACATGTTCAGGAAGTCAAAGAAAAATGTCGAGAATATTTTCTTTTGTTCAGCCAGTTTTCTCAGGGGATAGCAGTTCGTTCAACAAGAGACGGGCCTTTGACCCTTTAGGTTCTTTTAAATCCAGATGCTCTGCCACTGACGGACGAAAAAGCGTGCGGAAGCTTCCTTTGTAGCCTGCTAAAGGGTTTCTTACCTTGCCAAGTTTTGTGTTGAAAATATCTTGTATATTCTTGGAGAGGTAAAACCTGTCTCCTCCTCGGCTACCATAAGTAGCGACTGAGAGAAGAAAGACGAAGAAGAACTGTAACGCAAGCTGGGAGAATATATTGCACATCTGCGCTTCTTTAAGCTTTTTTTCTCTGGCCATTGCAACTATTATTGGATCGGGACCACTGGTAAAAAGTTTCTTGCGAGGATCCTCCGTGCCATCAACCGAAGTATCGTCGGTGAGTTCCTCTTGTTTTGTTTCTTCAGCATCATCGTTAACTATTTCCTCCTCGTCGTCCTCGGGAGGTTTCCGCAACAACATGGCCAAAATCGATGCAACCAGGATTACTTTCAACGGTTGCACGAAAAAGATGTCTTGTACCAAAGATATAATGACCGAAAGAATCCATTTGTCTGACTTCTCCTTGCCCCAAACCATACTGTAAAATATGGTGAACAAGGCCCCAACAAAGGATGTGAGGAAGGCCAATGTGTAAGCAATATAATTACACCAGTAGGGAAGTTTGAATTTTCTTCTCTTTGTAACCTCTTGTTCTGTTTTAGGCGCCGTCTTTTCCCTATTTGTTTTTTGCAATTCTTCTTTCTTCGTTTTAGTTTCCGAGTCAGCTTTATTTTTGTCCTTTGCTTTTGGTTCAGATTTATTTTTATCTTTAGATTTCTGGTCTTTTGGCCCCTTGTTGTCTTTTGATTTCTTGCAATCTGATCCTTCTTTTCCTTTCACTTTTTCATCCTTCGGTTTTGTTTTCCCTTTTGGGTTTGTATTAGCTCCCGCCTTTTTTTCTTGCACTTTGGGTTCAGCTTTTTCCTCTCCTCCAGAGGACTTTCTCGGTCTAGTGAAACGAAAAATGGTGATAATCAACAAGTTAACAGGGACAATGACAATGCTGCTTTGAACTCCAATCATCAACTGCCGCCATGTGAAGTCAATAGGTCCAAATTTGATTCGAAGACTTGCCTCAGCATCGCCAAGTTCGTAAAACATAGCGTTAGCCACCATAGAAGAAAAGAGCAGAGAGATGCAGCAGGTCAACCTTTGAACCCGAGTAAAGGAGCTGTGTGGCGGCCGCGTATACACTGAAAACCATAAATGTCCATCACCTGTGGTCGTATAAGAATAGCAATGATAAGTTAGATAAGTAGCTCGGGTGAGTTAATCCTGAATAGGACTATTATTGATAGTGACTGACGCTTAGACAACCTACCCTACGGGCAGAGGTTTCTGTCTCGCATGGCTTTTAGTGTTTAAGCCCCGGGGCGTAATAAACAAACCAACAACGCGACTGACAAGCGATGCGAACGACTTCGTATTAAAACGCTAACAGTTATGCAAGAGAGAAACCTCTGCTCGTAGGGGAAGGCAACCCGGCATTCATCTTCACAGTCGAAGTGAGTTGTATTACGTCAGTTGATGGTGTTAAACCCTTGTTGACCTGACTGGTCAATTAAGTCGAGGTGTTATTGGTCGTCTGTCAGTTAAGCAGGAATGTTATTGGTTATGAAGAGCTTAAGTGTCATTGGTGCGTTTCGGTCCGCCTTTTATCGCCGCTTAACAGTCGATTATTCTTAATCAAATTGTAGGTGGTCTAGCATTCTGTCGTCAGTTTTGACAACTTGTCGATCATTCTACTAGTAAATCCAATATTCAGGCAGCCAATTTAGCAATTTGTTACATTCACGTTGAAATCCCTTGCGATCCCTGCAACCTGATTGAATCTCAGCGGCGCGATTTTTTTTCACGAATCATACTTTTTTGCTGTAAATCACATCTGTTTTATATCAAGTAATTTGTGCTATTAATTCCATCACTTCTTCTCTTAATCGCAATATTTCTGTCTTGAATACTCAAAACGTGATTTAGAAATGTTTAGGGTTCAACTTTTTTTTTTTTTTACAATTAACCGACTTTTGGATCGATAAAATATTAATACTAGCCAATAAAATCCTGTTTATGGGCTACTAAATCATGCGATTTGAAAATGGATGCGATAAATTAAATAAATTGAATTAGGTGGATTTCAGTTTCCGTTGTAATCACACTTGCGATTTCAAATCTAATTCTCGCTGTGGGCTCGTACGATTTTAACAAGGGCGCCTTATTTATGACCAAATTGCACTCCACTCAGTTCAATTCAGTGCCATTATAAATGCTTGCTGCGCAGGCTAACAATTAATCAAAAAATTGTAAAGGTCGCTAACTTTCAGTTACTACCTATGTCCTTGGAAGCCCTGTTATAAAATAGGTTCTGAAATCCTGTCATCTGCTTTTGGTCGGCAACGAAGATTGCCCTTTCAACCAATCCATCGTCCTTCTCCACTGCTAACCAACGGTTACAGATAAAATACGACTTCTTATTCGTTGGAACGTGGCGAATCACAATTTGTCGCAGATTCCACGAGGGGCTTGAGCCCGAGTTATCGTGCCACACATTCACATAGTTCAATCGACCCAGAGAGTTCGGTAATCTGGACAAAAAGAATACTGGTAAATGAAACAATGCCACGGATTGCATAAGTACTATTATCCACACTAGATATCTGTGTACCCGAATTAACGTCGTTTCAATTTAACAAATGGATTTGATTTACGGTGTATAAAAGGCCATTGTGAATAGCGCCAAGTAAATTAAAAGTCAGAACATTGGACGTCCGGACCAGCTATTTTGAAAACGAAAAGGCTTTTTACGTGAACTTGTGCAGAAACCAATCAATACCACGCATACTCTTTATCAATAGACTGAGCTGCCTGGAAATTCCTTATTAATAACTAAATCCTCTTATTCTCATTACGAAAAACATGTTCTGGCCGGTCAGTTTTGATAAATTTAAGGGCCCTGAGCATATATCTATAGCTCCACAAGAGTCAGTCAAGTGTCCAAACACAAACAAATTTAGCAAAATTCTTCCAGATTTGGTCAATTATATCTGATCTGAAGAAACAACTGTTTTTTTTTTTCAGCACCAAGAAATCAGGAAAGAGAGAAGTGGTTTTTAAGTACGACAAACCTTTATGAATCACTTCTAAAATGACGCCAAAAAGTCAAACTAAAGCTAATTTGTTCGTGGTGATTTTACTCTCTTTGTGAGCTCAAGATTGCGTCAGTGAGTCCCCACTAGACTGTGGTATCAAATTTAACCTTGGATGAAGTTAAGCAAAGCCTAACACCCATTGGGGTTCCAGTTCCAGCTGCTGTAGATAGAGTCTAGAAAGGTGAACCTGAACCCGCAATCCTGCTTCTTTTCCAAGATAATCACACAACCCGAACTGCTGACATCTTTCCCCCGGATACCGTTGTCTTTAATTTCCCAATACAACATCCTCCGCCAAGATTTTTTGGCGAGTCCCCTCTTCCCGAAAAGTGGTCGAAATTTTTTTACTTTTCCTAATTCCCGGTCAAATATGGCCATCCAGACCCTGCGTGGATAGAGAACAAGTTGATTGCTCACCTTGCTACAAAGGAGCTGACACTGCCGCGACTAAAAGGGCGTTTTGCGCCACCCGTGTCTTGAAGCGGTAATACTTCACTCTCACCCTTTTCACCATTGATGTACATTGACACGTTTGCTGTTGTACCAGAGTCTCCGAACATCCCTGTATAAACTGCAATCTCGTAAGTGTGGTCACCAGTTTTGTTCGTATGGACAGGCATTGCAATAGACAGCTGCAACAAAAGATCGAGAGATTTAACTACCACGTGGTTATGAAAGAAGAATCGCTGATGCAGAGGATGGTCTTTCAACGGCACCAGAAAAAAATCAATTCATTCTTCAATTAGATTAATATATATCAACTCGAACTATGGACCAATGTGCTCACATCGCCGATGATTATTGTTGTAAGGAAGGCAAGTAGCAGCTAGAGCACGACAGAAGAGTGTGTTTCCCTAAGTCTTGATCGAGTGCTGTAGCCGCTTCTTAAGAGCTTTACGACAGAACAGAGCACAGTCAAGACATCTTTGTTTGTTTTATGACAAGGAATACGTTAAGTTTCCTACGCATTACTTTCTAATTTTCAAAATAAACTACTGGCAGATGACAGGACAGCTTTAGCGCCGTGTTTAATAATCTAATAAAGCACGCTTTTTCAACGAATCAGAGGGCGCATTATATCTGAACCTTATTATAAAAAACGGTAAGGAATAAGAACTCGGGGAGAAGCCTGCTCCGTATACAATTTTGTTCAGCAGACCGGCGCTTATCCATTGAGCTAACCGGGCGGCGGAAAATTTAACGGATTTATAACTATTTCTGTTGCATGAAATATCAAAGGTGTACTAAAGGACATGATGCTATTACCTCCATCAACACTTTGCATAAATGGTGTATTACCAAATAAAGAAGCCTTGAATATTCTATGTTCTGTTGTAAGGCATGCAGATAGCAGCTAGAGCACGAAAGAAGAGTGTGTCTCCCTAAGTCTTGATCGAGTGCTCTAGCCGCTTCCTAAGAGCTTTATGACAGAACAGAGCACAGTCAAGACTTCTTTGTTTGTTTTATGACAAAGAATCCGTTAAATTTCCCACGCATTACTTTCTAATTTTCAAAATAAACTATTGGTAGATGATAGGACAGCTTTAGCGCCGTGTTTAATAATCTAATAAAGCACGCTTTTTCAACGAATCAGAGGGCGCATTATATCTGAACCTTATTATAAAAAACGGTAAGGAATAAGAACTCGGGGAGGAGCCTGCTCCGTATACAATTTTGTTAAGTATTCACTCCCCCCCCTCCCCCCACCCTCGGATAAAAATGCAGAACAAATTAATAGCAATAAATATATGTTATTGCAATTTTAATTTAACTTCAAAGGTAAAATTTGCCTTTTTTTCCGTAATACCTGCTGTTTGTCTCTTCTGTCTGCTCTTCTGGCAAAAATGACGCCCAAAACGTACAAAAGGACGAACACGAACACGGCTATAATGACGCCTACATTGCCAGTCTTCCCCAGGTTGGCAAATCCTAGGGCGACTTCCGCAAAGTCAATTGTGTTGGGTGTCACCAGTAAGTCGCCACCAAACGATGTAAGATGATCGCACAGACATTGCAGTTTTTCGTCATTAGATTCTGGACCAGCCTGTAAACATATAGTAACCGAAAGGTCACAGGTTTCATTCCTATGAGGAGCGCTCAGATTTTTTAATCAAATAATTTCTTCGTAGCAACTGAATGAACATGTTTCTCATATTAAATATAGGATAATCCAGGCCTTCGACCCTTGGCCCTGTAAAAAATAATGAATTGTAATTATCTAAGATATAGGGGATATGCACGGAGTAACAAAATTCCTCCACGAGCGTTGAAAAATATAGCAAGAGTGAGAGCAGCCTAACCGTAACCCTTACCCTAACGGGCTCCAATTTTTTACTCTCTGCCTTCAAAATTATACTGACACATGCATGGAGCACTCAGAGCCCGTTCGCCCAGTATATTCGGCTGCTAAGCAATAATGATTATCAAAAAAAGAATAACAACAACCATCATATAAACAAAGCCAAAATTATGAGAAAACAAACTTATTGGCTCGTGCACATTGCAAGATTTAAGGATCGGAGTGGAAACTTTTAAAGCTATAAAGCGGTAAAGGCAATCTTACCGTACAACCTCTAGTGCTCCATTCTTCGTTGGTCTCATCCCAGAAGAGGCATGTGTAAAGGCTGACTTCGAACGAATAGAGTGCAGACACATTCTCGTCTAGCTCTGGCGGTTCTTCAACAAGCGGCAATGATTCTCCAATTTTGAAAGGAGGGGGCTTCTCTTCGACGACTACACAAAGTCGCTCAGCGGTTTCATCGGAATCTGACGACAGTGATCTACGTTTACGATCACCACCATAGTCTTTCTTGTCCTGCCATAGCCTCCAATAACCCATATATCTGTCCAAAAATGTCTCACATTGGAACCATTTGAACCACCAAAACTTACAGTTTTGATCGTACACATCGTCGCCTTGAAAAGATCTTCCCCATCTTCTCCGTGTTGCCCATCTTAAAACTCTACCTTCCAAAAATCTCCTGGCATTGTCCTCACTATTTTTGTTTACGAGTTTTCTCCAAAATCCAAACTCCTCTAGCCTATCCCAATCAGGCTCATCTTCCCCAAAGTCCAAACTATCTTTCGTTTCCTTGTCTTCCTCAGTGTTAGTATCGTTTGGAGGTATGTAATATTCAATACCCACAAACCACTTGCCTGCTTTTCCAACAGTACTGTTGAAAAAAACCCTGAAAGGATCTTCAAGGCATTTCGCGTAAATGCCATAAAACAATTTGGGTGTCGTCTTGAGGATACTGCGGCACTGCTTAAAACGATCCAAGTGCAACAGGTAGCAAGATAATAAATTCACAGAGTCCTTACAAATTAAGGTGTCGTTTGGGCAAAGAGAAAAGTCGATGAACGCCTTGCATATGTCATTGTTTTCATCTAACGAGGAGTTGAATAGAAATGTCACATCGGGGAGCTCGTCACAAGTGCAATTATCGTACGTAAAGTTATCATATTTGCAAGCGTCAGGACATTCAAACGTTTGCTCTTGTTCATTGGGTAAGGGTGGAGCCGGAGGTGGAGCTGTTACCGTTTCATTCTCTGGTTCCGGGCCACAGCTTGCAGGCAAAAACGGTCTTGTGTAGTTTTCGTCCTTGTATGGTGCGTCCTCCGTTTCCACGCATGTCATAAAATCAGATACAATGCTGCAGTTTTCTTGTCCCGGAAGTACGCAAGACGTGAAATCCGGAATAATGAACTTAAAGTCAAAATGTGTCAAGTTTGGTTTTCTCCCATAACGTAAATATACAGCGAGCATTGTTTCATTAACTGGTTCTATTCGAATGGCAAAAGCAGTGTCGTTGTGTTTGATTTCAAAGGAATGAAACATCATGCTGTCATTTCCTGGGTTAACAAAGTGCACGGCGGCTTTGTTGGTATCATTGTTTTCCCTCCCCGTGGGAATATAGATTTCAATTTGCTTTTCAGTTTTCTCGACTGTTATGGGACTTCCAAATTCGTCCTTGAATGATAAGCTGATTACTGAGGTCGCTGCCTTATGGGTACCATTTTTGGCCCATATAAACGGATTCACATCCGAAAATTGAATCTAAAAAAAAGAAAAAGAAAAAAAGGAGATCATGTGATAAGCTAAGCCACATAAAACAATATGTAGCAAGATAATGGTGAAGCACATCACACATAACAGAGGGTCTCAATGGCGTAATAGCTTTGACGGTCATATCTTAAAGAGCTGTTGACGGTTGATGGTTATTATAATTGAAAATTAAGTGGAAATTAAGTCCAGGTTTTTAAGTAAATATTAACTGCTGTTAATTACAGTAGAAACCCGAAAACTCGAACTCGGACAACTCGAATTCCTCGCTAACTCGAACAAAAATTTATTTTCCTTTCATCAATATTTCTCTGAAATTTACCCCGACAACTCACATTCCCGCTAACTCGAACTGTTTTTCGTTTCCCTTAAGAGTTCGAGTTACCTGGGCTCTATTGTAAATGTTATGTTTTGGAGGTTGTCTTAGCCTTTCACTTTTTCTGTTTTCAGGTATGAGCAAATTGTAAGGTCTTGTAATATCTAGAGAAAGTGTTTTTGAGAACATGGGAACTGGTTTTCCTAGCTTAGAGATCCTTCAGAAGCCAGACGATCAGCTGAAATAGTGAGATTTGAAACAACTCGAAAGTGTCTGAGTTCTTAAAACCCCTGAAGAAAGTTTGTCTTCAAACTAAAATATTGGGCAAATTTATTTAAATATATATTTTTTTGTTTTATTCTTTTGTTTACTTTTTCATTGCCTTGCCGTAAGGATCAGTTTGCCGTTTCATATTTGTCTACAAGTTGTTATTGTACTGATCCAGGTCTACAACTGGGAGATGCGGCACCACTCATTGGTTTGTCGCTGACCCAATCCATCACCTGGAAATTGCGCAATTTTAATTTTCAGTGGACAAAAACCTTGTACCAGAATGATTTAAAGAATATTGCATTCTTTTTTACATTTTTCAAGGGCTAAAGATGTAATAAATCATCTGTAGTAACTCCAAAAAAAAAAATCTAATGGGAGCCCGAGAAAATGAATGTCAAATTTCACAAAAGTACATCTTCCACATGAAATTTTCAGAATTTTACATGTGTAATCCAATTCTTGTACAGGGGTTTTGTCCACTGAAAATTAAAATTAATCAGTTTCCTGGTGGATTCCGTCTTAAACAGTTTGGTAACCATTAGAAACTTCCTATGATTAGAGGGAGAAAAAGAGTGAGAGAGAACTCGCAAAGCTCTGCGCCAACAGCTGAGAAAGAAAGACTTCTTAGGATAAGAACGAGAAAGGTACCCTCGCTTCTGGGATTTGAGCCCGAATAACAAAATTGAAAGCCGATAACTCTTACCGCTGAGTCACAAGTTTATTAAAGACCAAGTTCCTTTTCTCAGTAAGCATTACGCGCTGCGAGCATTAGCGGCCATTTCCTTAATGCCGTAAAATTCGAAATTTCAATTGAAACAATGAAAAGAACAACAACAATGACAACATCTTCTACTACGTACTGCCGACTTACTTACCCTTCTGTCAAGGTATGAACGAGTCGAATCAGACAAGAAGGGAAGATCCGGTAATTTGAATGACCCACCAGTGATGCTCATATCCCGAGTCTTGTTATCCTCGCCACCCACAAGCAGCTTGGCAAGCTGCATACTGAGATGTTTGCTTCGAAATACCGTCGGTTTCTCTCCTGGTATTAGACGCCGGAGGAAGTATCTTCCTATAGTTTCTGAAACGTTCAAGGCCTTCTTGGCGAGGTCCTCAAGCTATCGAAATGAGAGAAGAAGGAGATGTTTTAACAACTGGGGTCGATTAGATAAAACTTTTCCCAGGGCAGCGTGCAAAGAAAGTAGTGTCCGATAGCCCGGGGCTAGTGGATTTTGCTATCGGGCTAGTGAATTCTGTTCTTAACTTGCCCGACGGGCAACTAATGTGTTTTGAGGAATTTGAATAACAAGAACTGTGAAATCAATTCTGCTCATCAAAAAGCTTTTGGGGCTAGTTGAAATGACGTCTGGGCTAGTAAATGCTAGCCTCAGCTTGCCCGAATGGCAAGCTGTAAAACTGATTTTCTTTGCACCCTGCCAGGGTAATTTAAAAGTGTAGCCATTGTTTTCAGACTTTTAAAGCTGATTCGGATAACACGCGACCCGCGTTGTCAAAAACGGTTCTTGTTTTTGGGCTTTTCTTCGAAGTCCATCAAACCGTTACCATAGAATCCAATCCTTGTTTGTCCAATAAAGGCGGCAATAACGATCAGAAGCCCCGTGGGGTACTCCCTATGATGGCCTATACGGGGAGACTCCGCCCGAAAGGGGTACCTTTGTCAGGCTTCAGGTATATGAAAGGGTAGGGATTTTATTAGTTGAAGTACATAAAGTACTTATTCAATTAGGTTCGGCACATAAAAAGTACGGCGTCTGAACCAGGCCTAAACGATGGTTGACTGATTTTTCAGGACTTCAGTATACAGTACAGTGCTATAGCCCTCCCTGGTTTGAATAGGGTCTGAATAGCGTTAATAATAAGACAGTAGTGAGTTTACGCAACAGGACGACAGGAAGAAGAGGACGGCAGAACGCTCGTATGTGACAAACGTGACAAGGCTATTTCTTACGTGTTTTGTCGTGATCTTCACTTAACATCAATGTTTTCTGGTCTTTTACAAAAAGGTCTGTTTAAAGGAAAGTGAATTTTGGCGAAAAGTTATTTCAAACAAAAATATTGTCACGCTTGTCACACAAGGTTTGCCGTCTTCTTCCCTCTCCCGTCCTGTTGCGTAAGTTCACTAATGACACATCAATAAAGCAAGTTTTTGTTACTCACCGCAGTAGCATTCCCTGTGTGGGTATAGACTACCCCACCAAGTACATTGCCAGTCACAGCAACAATCTGCTTACCAGCGTTTTCTACTAAGTCTGTCGTTGCTGTGTTATTTCCTTCTTGTGCCAAAATAGCCGACATTTCTTCGCATGATCCTAAGGACTGCAACTAGAAAGAAGTGTCGTTCTAGTTTGCTTTGTGTAATAAGTCAAGTGACAACGGTGTGATAAGAACGATTATATCTTTATAATCCGAAGGTTGCTCTAATTTTTCAAATGACCGTAAATCCTTTGTTAAGCGCCCCCCGGAGGCTTATTTATGTTAAGCCCATTTGAGGAGGGAGGGGCTTAATAGAGACAGGGGGGCTTATTTAAATTTGAGAGAGGGTTTACTTAGTGTAGAAAAGACGATGCTATCAGTTCTCCATTATGAAAGAGAATTGCAATAGAGGGGTGACATATGTCTTCGTTTGCAGCAATTTCGATTGATTATCAACGGAAACATAGTAAATTCAAATAAGATGATAAAAATGAAAGAATATATTGTATTCTTATGTTAATGTTGAAAAATCCGCTAAGCGTCGGTACTTTTTGATACGGGGATTCAGAAGCTTCCGTACTATCGTGTTCTCCGCAATAGCGAATGTTTCCAAATACGCCATAAGAGTCTCAGGTGGGTTTCTCTATGCTTTAGAGGCCTTTTTGGTCAACTTGGGGTTACCCTAAAAACTATTTATCTGTCGGATGTCTTTAGCTGGCTTTTTCGTCTCATCCGAAAGTGTTAGCTACCCTCGAGGACATGAAGTAGCCTTGCTTTCGTCGTCTTTCATTGTATATATACCGAAAAATTTAGGAGATCTTTTTTTTGAACAATAATCGCAATATCTTGATATTAAAATGTGAAAACACAACATTTGAAAATCGTAGTTAAGCTATTAGAAAATCTCCGAATATTTTAGACTAATGGAGCGTTTATTCAGAAATTTTTAGCCTTTCCTAAGCTTTAGAAATTTCTAGACAATATTTGCTTCTTCGAACAGTTATTTCACAGAATATAATCGCGCTGGGTGCCCCTGGTCTCAAATAAGTTTTCAGTGAAATGTTAATTCGTTTTGTCGAAGATTCAGCTGCCGTACATTTGGGGTGTCTGTAGTAACGATAGTCTCGAAGAACATGAGGTTTCATTCAAATGTCCGTATGTTTTAACAGGGACTTAGGTGCCGTATTTTCGAGGCGTCCGTAATGGCGAGGGTCTGAATTAACGTGCAGTTTTCATTCAAATGTCCGTACGTTTTTCCGGGGATTTAGCCACTACCGCGCTTTCTGAGTGTCCTTAATAGCGAGATGCCTGCACGGTTAGAGTTGACTCACTCAGTGCAATGTATCCAAAAACTAATTTCTCCACACAAATGAACACTTACCCCAGACTGAGGGGTTATCTCCCCTTCTACTTTAGTTGCCTCCACTAAGACGCTGGCTATCTGGTTTACACTTTCAGTGTCATTGATCTTTAACTGTGTTATACTGTTGATAATATTTTGTCGGATCTGAAAAGCAATGTGGTAATGGTTGAAAATAAAACAATAAAAAACAAAAACAAACAAACAAACAGACAAAAAAACACGGAAGTGCCTAGTACTACCGTATTTACGTGCAGTTGGTCTGAGAAGTTTGAACTGACATTTTCAAATTGAATGCTTGATTTCTCATTTCAGGCCGCATTTATATGGAAAAGAATTTTCCCGCTTAGAAGGGCCATCCTGGGTAAGTCCACTTTCCCTACATTTTTCTCACCACTCTCAGTTGGCAAATCTTTGACATGACAAACTGCTTGGCTTGAAGGGTGACCTCCTTAGCCGAAAAAGAGGTAAGAAGGCCGTAATAAAACTAAAAGTATATATGTATATTATTGGTGCCTGATATTTCTGAAACTTTAGCTGGCTTACCTCTGTGTTGTTTGATTGCTGCAGAAAGTCCAAGGTACTTAACACGCTAATGCTCAGTTGAACGGCTCTTTGTTGATCGTTTGCTTTGACATAACCATCAAGAGCACCATTTTCACGAACAAGTTCCGTCAGCTCCTCATCCAGTTCAGATATTGATGGTGGATATACCTGTAAGGCATTGTTCAGTCATAATCCCCACTCCAGATAGTCTCTTTCAGTGTCGTCACGCAACGCTTCTCCCCAGGAGTGTTGCGTAACGACAATAAAAACGGCTGCGAGGGAGACTACACTCCAGAAACTATTAGGGGAATGGATACAAGTTTTCGGCGAAATTATTTCTGGGATAGTTTGGTTGGACAAGAGTAGTTATGGTGGGTTGAAGGTTGCCTTGACGACCATCGGCCAATCATAACTAACACTTGTCCACCCATGACGATCATAGTAATCGATGCACCAAAAGCTTGTAACAATTTCCGCTTATAGTTTCTGGAGAGGGAAATTACTCAAAGCGTTGGTTTTCGGTTTCCTTGGATCGTAATCAGAAGTGAAATAACGTAACAGAAAGCTCTTTTCCAATACACCATATGTGACGCGGTTTCTCAGGGGGCAAACAAGTAAAAAAAAAATTGCCAATACGTGAAATCGCAGTCGAGTTTGTTTATTCTAGAACTTTTCATCTCAAGGCGATACTGCCAGATCATAGGAGTGTTTTCCCATGACGTGTTGGTGGCCATATTGGTGTCCCAAAACAATGAAACGGTGGCTATGTTGGTGTCCCAAGCCAGTCCTTTAGGAGTTGAACTCTTTTCTTATGCAAACGCTTTCTTTTGTCCCAATAAATTTGCATAGATTCTGGCCAGTGAGTGAAAACACTCTTAGACTATTAGACCTATAAGGGTATGGGTGATGATTGTTAATTCTTTACATGAATTAGCGAACGTAGATTTCCTCACAGCAAGCAATTATGACGTAAGACTTGCCGAAACTCGAACTATAGAGCGTTTTCACTCACGTGGCCAGCATCTCTGCAAATTTATTGGAACAAGAAAGCGTTTGCATTAAAAAAGAATTCAACTCCCACAGGATTGTCTTGGGACACCAACATGGCCGGGCTTTCATTGTTTTGGAACACCAATATGGCCACCGTGACGTCATGTGAAAACGCTTTATACATTTTGGAAGACTATCAATAAATCGTCGTCTCGTTTTGTTGAAATAGAGACCTTTAAATTCTAAGACGAGTACGACTACGAGTTCGAGATTTTCGCAGTACTAAGTTGTGCTCACGCGTGAGTCGCGTCAATTTGGGGGGAAAACGTGATAATCGTCAAATATGGAATATGTGAAATATTTTCACTCAATTCCAAAATATCCAAGATTCTTTCTTTGCTTATGAAGATTAGAGAGGTTGTAACTTCATTTATTTTTACAGCAGAGGTTGAATTAAATTACAAAATCAACAATAAGTCTGAAAAATACGTTAATTTATTACATCTAATTCTAGTAAAGTACCCGACCGAAGATACAACGTGACGCCTATGGTAATGTTATCGTGTCTGTTCCAAGCCTGCCAGCAGGGCCTTGATTTTGCTTGCTCAAATTTGGCGTACTTAAGAAAAACTCTGCTTGAATCGAGAAAGATCTTTTTTGAGCGTGCGCGGCATGTTGTTAGGATACGGTCTGAGGCATAGGCCTACTAGCCGTGCGCTTGGTACAGCGGGCTCGGCTATGACCACCGGTTTATCATTTAACGGATGCTCGCACTGAAGTAAACCTGTTTGACGAGAGAAATAAGATTGTATAGTCCAGAAGTGTGGGCTGCGGCGACCAAAAAACCTCGACGCAATTCAGGCATGTGCAGAGCCTCCTTTTCTGCTCCTCATTCAAGAAGATAAAAGGAGGCTCTGCTTGCAATCCGGGTGGTCTCTTCCAAGCCTATGCACGTCGTGGATAAATTAAGGTTTCTGGAAAACTGCCCACCTACCCCTCCCCTAAGTCAGCATTAACACTTACTTCTCACTTAGGGCAAAATGTTGGGTCAGGGGAGGGGTAGGTGGGCAGTTTCCCAGAATCTAAGTAGGCCATTTCCGAGTTCCAAAAATCTCACTTTCAAGGCGAGGCTAAGTGCGAAGCCATTGATATGAAAGTTAGTTTTAATTTTGATGCAAATAAAACTCATTTTCACAACAAAGGTTTCGCACTAAGCCTCGTTTTGAAAGTGAGATGTTTTGGAACTCGGAAATGGCCTATTGATCCCACGTCACAAGGCCTGAAAGTTAGGGACGTGATACATACTTACAATCACTGTAAGGTTGACTTTCGCCGTTGCACCAAGTGAATCTATGATATACACATTTAAATGTAGGTGATATAAATCCAGCTTATCTCCAACCGGTAGACGCAACTTTGAGCTTGTATCAAACACAGCCAAGACGATGTATCCGCTACTTTCATTATTCGACGGTATGTTCACTTTGTATACCAGTGGCGTATCATTATCGTCCCAGTTGTTACATACCAATTCATACAAATCACGGGCAGCTACTCCTGTGTCTCTGTCTATCGCACAAGTACCCCCTACAGGTGGAATGTTGGTGCGGAAATAGTAATAGGCGAACTCTTTGGCGTCGTATATAGTTGTCACTCTAAATTTTATCATATAACTTTTTCTTTTTTCGAGAACGTTTTCCTGTAGCAGCATCGATCTAGAGCTGGAGGTTGTCAATAAGTTACTGTAGAAGTTTTTTGTCGCGTTGTAATCTGTTGGTAAGAAAAAAAAATCAATTTTTCCTTCATCAACATTTCTAATTCCTACGATGAAAACAAAAGTTTCGTCATACACTACAGTTTGAAACCCTCGAGTGCGACCACCTCCTATAATCGACCACCAGTGCTTTGCATTTTGGATGACCATTGACGGGAGTTTCAACTGTTATCAATATTAAAACTGAATGTCAATAACGCTAATTATTATTCATCGAACCTTTTTTGTCGTTCCTGATTGGCTCAAATCCGCCGGCCAATTCGTCACAACCAGCTTGAACTGACCAAATTTGGGGAATAAGGTAATAATTATCGAAACAATAAGATATAAAATATTCATTTGCCACCCATTTTGTGGGTGACAAATTATTCCATAATTTGGGCACGAAAGAGAGGATAATTTTTCGTTACGTCACGCTGCCGGGTAGAAAAATTTCTGAATCTTAACAAACCTTGGTCCTGCAAATGTGGCAAAATAAAAACAAACAAAAGCAAACACCAAAAAAAAAACCACTTTACTGTGCACCATTACACTCAGGAACAAAACAGTAGCCCGCACTTTCCTTGCATCCGTCGACAATGCAAATAACCTCCTCTGTTAAGAGAGAATGTCGAGATCCAGAAATTTTGCTACCATGGTAACCTGACGTCACACTTCTCTTCTCTATTATGGCATTCTATCTTACCCTCCGGTCCCGGGAATGTCTTGTCACTCTCGTACATAAACCATTTGAAGTATAGCGTTCTTGAGCAGTCTGGACCTACACAGTACGCTTCCAGGCCTATACGCTGGCTTATAATAGCATTCGGTTGACAGTTTGAAAAGCAGCTGTAACATAAAAACGAGGTTTTGATGCATCCCTCCAAGTGACCCCAAGTTGTTCAGTGAAAAGGAACTTTGTCAGATATCACGTATACAATGTTACTTTGAAACAATTTGGCCAGCCCAAAAAATGCTAATGAAAGGCCTTGGGTGAAAGGCAAGTGTGAAAGCCTAAGTTAAATTTACCAGGAGTTGTAAGGATCGGCACAGTTCAAAATTAAAGTGGGCAGCCTTTTTGCGCCAGTAGTCTTGAGTTTAATTCCCGGGTGTGACTTCAAATCCTCCTTGCGCGTTCCACCCTATCAGTGTAGCGTTAACAACTTCAAATACTCTTAAAACGGAACAATTATAAAAAGGGGGTGGGGAAGAGGGGGGAAATGAGCACGCCGTCAGCTTAAGGAAGGAGAACTTTACCCTTTACACGGCTCTGACCTTAGTTGTGATGCATTCAAAGGGGCTTTTCAGGAACATATATCTGTCGTAGATTGGGATTCATCACGATGGCAAGCAGTTGAGATTTTGGCAAGCAATTTGAGGAAAGGGTCACCTGATTTGGGCTTTCAAGTTGGAAGCCTTATTGATTTTAAAAATATTCTCCGAAGAGATGTCAGTTTAGAGAACTCTTAACCAAAATTTGTGTTGCCATAAAGTTCTTCCCTGATAATGAAAACACCTTTAAAATACAGTATAAAAATTGTGTGTCTTAAAAATTGCAAAAACCGTTACGAAAGAAAAATTCACGGCATCGAACTTTAAGCCTTGGCTGTTGTTTATTACCTGCCTTACCTGATATTAAATTTTGGTGGTGCCTTGGCAAGAACAATTGTTTGTCTGTAATCGCCCTTCCGATGTCCCTTCTGTACCACCAGTGCCATATAATATGTGTATCCCAGGAGCATAAGACTATTGTCAAATGTTATGGAAATGTTGTTATTGGCTGATATCTTTCCAGGTCCCGTATTGAAGCATCCTCCACCAGGATGGTTAGAAACCTAAAAAATATATTATAAATATATTATATCAGCCTGAAGGTATAGGTTATTGCTTGCCTCCAAATAGTAGTTGACTTCTTTGCATCTTTGGTAATTGATGATGGTGATAATTATGAGATGATGATGATGATGATGATGATGATGAGTTTGAGGATGGTGATCAAGATGCTGAAGACTATGAGAAAAATAATTATGATAATGGTGACGAGTATATAGAAGGATAATTATTATGATGATGACAATAACAATGTGATATGACTTAGCTGATGATAATGTTCATGATTATGATTTATTCACACAGAGATCGCCATTTCCTTTACATGTTAAATGTTGAGCCGTTTACCAAAAAAGAGAAACAGCAGGGCCAAAAAAATTAAACCCGCTATCACGAACGGAATGATAATCTTCCATCTACTATCATGAAAGGTTTTTACAGACATTTTCAAATCGTTTAACGGTCGAAGATAAACGATGATACTATTATTATGATACGATGATACTATTATTATGATATTATTATTAGACTTTATGAAATTTTCATAAGTCTCGTGTCCGAAAGGTTTTAAAAATATCAGCAGTTAACATCATTTGCTATGATCGTTACAAATCTTGACGGGAAAAATGAATAAGAATTAATTAGAAATTGATAAATGAAAAAAAAAAAACTTGGAATGAGCCTTTTTACAAAGGTTTTTCAAATTACAAAACTCGAAGAAATATCGACTCTTAACCTCAAAACCTTTTCTACTTTGTAATTCGTCGAGGTCACGTGTTCTTTTTTAAGTTTTCCACAGACCAGTTAGTTATTGTTATTGGTTTTTAATTTATGGAAGACTCAGGTCCATTTTTCACTAGGAATTCAGTTTCTTCTCTGTTTATAAGGAAATTTCCATTACTTCAGAAAACATGATAAAAAAAAGAACAAACAAACAAACGCCACGGTAACCTCGCTTTTGGCCTTGGATAAATCTTAATATCTAGCCGGATTTTTGAAAACGTTACCGCCAAATAGGCTTCTTCGGTTTTTTTCGGCTAAAGTAGGCATTATAAAAAAAGTAAGAATGCAACCACTGCTTTTTTCGCTTCTCCTCCTTTGTTCCTCCTCGCTCTTTCTTTTTCTCTTTTTCTTGGCGCTTCGCTCGTGAAAACCGAGAAACTTGCCTTTTGGCCCTTTTCCACTCAAAAGAGTGGAAATTTCGTTTTCAAAAAAAAAAAAAAAAAATCGGCTAGATATCAAAGATAATAAATCGTCACACCTCATTTCCATCTGGGGCTGTTGGGTTTGATCCGTCGGGGTACACCTTGTTTAAAATACCGAGATCGTTCAAATCCGGGGACGAGTCTCCACTTTTCCAGCAAACCCAGGTGAAATTCATGTTGTCATAATTACCTGTGAAAAACAAACAGCAACGACAAACAATTGACTGACAAACTATATTGCCCGATTAACACAGACACACGATACTTCAAGCCCCGCAGATATCGGGGGGGGGGGGGGGGGGCACTCAATATATCCTTGGGTGGGGAGGTGCGGCTCGGCTCCTCATACCCTGACCCTGTTTCAGACAAAAATCGCTGGTTTTCCTACCCTGTTTAAGACAGAATTCCGATTTCTGATGTGCCTGGTATCAATGCCAAAGTCAAAAGAAGTCAATATTAATTAACATTAGAGCTTGTAAAAATTTTACTGTTGATCCTCCAAGAAAAGATACCCAGTTTAAGACAAAAATCCCGAAAAACATGCCCTGGCTGGCCGCACGTCCCCATTAAGCCCTTACAAGGGAGTACCCCCCCCCCCCCCCCAATGGGCCGCAGATATCCTCAAGCTTGGCTGACCCTGTCGTTTATCACCGAGGCGAGTGCATAGCCCTAGGCGAAGGGTCTCCCCAGCGATTGCTGCCCCCGCATTTTACTGTTAAGGCGAGTGCAAAAGCACTTCCTTGACGACAGATCCTCCGTACATATGTGGTGGCTAAAATAGTTTAGTACACTGACCGAATGAAATGGCTGTGCACATGAGTACGTTACTGGCCATTTCCCTGTGTTTTGTGTGTACTACTCTTGTGTCTTAGTTTCGTTCAATATTATCCTCACGGCCTACCTTTCTCCCCATAAAAGTCGGGGTCGTAGGAGTCTGAACCGTCCAGCGTCATGCTTCGTTTTTCTATATATACAGCATAAGAACCTTGAGATATATAGGCATACAAAGGACCTTCAACGATCTTAAGGAAACCGTAGTCGTAGCCAATCTGTCGTGGATTTGTTTGGCTCTGGGCTGTGAACTGTACAAAGTAGAGTCCATATAGCAAAGTCCGTGCGCTGAGATACCATGATTCACTCGTACTCATAGTTGTGCTGGCGTTTATTGTTACATTGTCCTAAAATAAACATGTGTAAAAAATTTAGGTTATATAATGAATGAATGAATGAATGAATGAATGAATGAATGACTGACTGACTGACTGACTGACTGACTGACTGACTGACTGACTGAACGAACGAACGAACGAACGAACGAACGAACGAACGAACGAACGAACGAACGAACGAACGAACGAACGAACGAATGAATGAATGAATGAAATTTATTTTGGCAATATGGTTGCATTTAAGGGTAATGTTGCGGGCAAGTCAGGCTTCATTAGTTACGTCAATTCTCCACAAGCATTATTGGAGGCCCGAAAGTAAATGCATCGTCTTTTAGATTCTACTCATTTCTTATAAAGTTTTGAACAGTTTAGCACACAAGTTCTTGGTTATCGTGTAGACAGGTTGTTAGTTAAAACCCAACGTATGGCGTCGTTTCCTTGATTTAAATCGGGTCGCCTGAGCGGTTGGCGAGCACTCTCGCTACTGCCGCAACCTTTTTCTCTTCCCACTTATCAGGTCAATTCTCATTATAATATACAGATTTAGCCAAGGTCAAAAGCGAAGCTTCAGTGAGATTTTTAAAGAAGTAATTCGACTTTGCACACAAGAGATAACTGCATTTCTCTTAGAAAATAACGAACTTCAATTGAAAACCAATAACTGGTCAGCGGAAAGCTTAAAAAACGCATCACGTCAACGAACTGTAAACCTGAGCCCGTGGTACAGTCACGTGGTACTGGTCAACCGATAACCTTTCTTAACAGCTGTAAATCGACCATAACATGGATGTCCAGTATCAAGTCAACCAAAGACTGTATACCCTAGAATCCAAGCAAGTAAGTTTGGCATTTCACATCCGTTTACATGAGTGGGCGAATGTACGTACGTGCGAATGATTTTGTCCCAACCAGACTGCATAGATTGGACTTAATTACCCATGGTGCTCCACTGCGCACACTTCGCGTGCGGGAGCTCCGCTATATTCAAGAGTTACCTATAAAAGGCGTGTGTGTTTTGGGAAAGATCAAGTCACTCGTAACTTATTTCTTTGTATATATACCCCAAGATAATAATGAGAATGTGTTTTGCTCTGTTCACAGAACGTAGCTATATAGTAATAACTAAATTAATGATTAGACACTGACCGATTCTAGAAGATAGAATTCCCACTTGTAACTCTTAGAATATGAACAGTAGAAGTAGCTGTCTCCATGAATGTAATGAGTGTCAGCTTTCCTGTAAACAGTGGGAGACTTGTAGCTTGTAGAAAATGAAATGTAAGCATTAACATAAGGATTGTTTGAATAACACCGTCCTGTAGATAGCAAAAGAATGAATATGTGTTAATGCTTTTAGCTTTAACGTTGGTGTAGAGGCGTAAATCGGCAAATTTTTCTGCAGCATAAAGCACCCAGGGGAGCGGATGATACCATCAACAGAGACATATTCCCTTTCAGCAAATAATTTACCGAGGAATTGCTTCCCACAAAATAGTAGCTAGATTTATGCAGCTGGTACTAAAGAAAACAAACAAACATTTTATAGAAACAAAACTAACGCAAAAAGGAATAATAGCAGTGGAGGATCCAGTGGAAAATCCAGGGGAGGAGCCCGGGGGGCCCGCCTTCCCCCTCTTATTTTTAGACCAAACTGAGACCTGAAGGGTCGATGAACAATTTTGGAGACCCCACCCCTCCCTTCCCCTTCTTTACCTTATCTCAACCTTAACCCTAACCCAAAACCTGATCCAAGGAAAGGGCCCGGGGGGGCCGCCCCTTACTTTTAGACCAAACCGAGGCCGAAGGATCGAATTTTTTTTTTGTTGAAACCAGGCCCCCCCCCCCCCCCCCCCCCTTATCTAAGGGTCTGGATGACCGACTCCCTCACCCGTTATCTCAAGGTGTCAGGATGCGGCTCTGCTGGTAGCTCTGAAGGGTGACTGTTAATTTTTTTCCAATTTTGACGGTTGACGGATATATTTTAGAGGTTTTGATAGTTGACGGTTATTAATTGGAAATTTAGTCCAAAAGTTAAAATAAATAACAAATTCTTTATGAATTGAAAGAAAATGTTGTGTTTTGGAGGTTGCCTTGGCCTTTCTATTAAAAACTTTTGAAATATTTTTATACATAAGTAGGTTGTAAGGCATTGTAATGTCTAGTGTTTTTGAGAACATGGGAACTAGCAAATTCAAGTTCAGAAGTTCTTCAGAAGCTAGAATCCGGTGAAGAACAGCTGAAATAGTTAGATTTGAAATACCTGAAAACTTTTTGACTGTTAATCTTCATCTGCATTTTTGAACGGTAGTTTTTGCTGACACGTACCTCTTTTTTGTTGCACCTCGATGATTTCGGCTTCAAACCCCGAAGGAGTTTGTCCAATCAGCTGCTCAGCAATGTGGCCAATGTCCTGAAAGCTCGTCGGAAAAAGGTAGTGTGCGACCGATGTAGAGGGTGTCTCAGGTCTTAAAGATAAAACAAAAAGGGAATATTATCCCCTTCCTACAATAAATAAATACATCGGTAAACACAGTAATTTCACGTGCTCACTAAAGGTTCTAACAAATTTGATTGCCTAATTAAGGAGATGCTCTTTATAAGAAAACTCAAACCATCCCTAAACGTGCAGGCGGACTCGATTCGCGCAAAGGCATTCACTTGAAGAACTTGTGATCCTTTGTTATTATGCTAATTTGTAGAGACTATAGTAACTAATTCACATTCGCATAAAAGCCACCTTATGCCTTTTGATGGATAAGTTATGGGTGAAAAATTTTGCATAAGGCATAGGGTAGGCTGATAGAGAAAATTTGCCAGCGCCGCTGAAGGGGAGGAGGGTGGGGAAACTTGCTTGCCCGTTGTAGAGTAGACTTGCGAGAAGACGGCGAATTTGTTTGCTAGGGCGTATAAAAGGCCTAGGGAATTTCCCTGGGGACCGTAAAGGAGCAATAGACTGCTTCCCGAGGGAGCACGCAGTAATCTAGTCGATTAAATCGTCACGCGGCGGCTTTTATACGAATGAGAATAGAAATCAAATCTTCGCACTACTCATTCATTTTTCCTTGAGAATGGTGTCATGATGATACCGAAACGTCGGCTTTTAACGTTAATATTCGCTTGCTTATGTTTTAAAACACAGTAATACAAAGTAAATATTTTGACCGTTAATTCTCAATTATAAGTCACGTGACAAAAATTTGAACGTCTAAAATATCTCTTATTGCTAAGGCCATTAAGCTACATTATATTAGTAGTCCAATTTTCAGGATCATAGATAGAAGCAAACCGTTCTAAATAGAATTTTATCAAAATATGCATATTTAATTAGATAGTCGTGCCTTAAATGGCCTGAGGATCGTAAATTTGTCCAGTGCCGTACGAACCATAATCCTAAATATAATGAACTCACCTGAACCACTGAAGTGTAAATGTGCCAACGCCACAAATCTTCTGTGTGTCTAGCATCTCTACAAGCTGCAAACAATTAACGAGACGTTTATGTTACAGTCAACCTGCGAATACAGCCTTCTCTCCTCGCTCTTTAACTAGCAGTATTTTAAAGTTCATTTTTGTTGTTTGAAACGTTTGATGTAGTGCTTGGGAAACACATTTGTTGAACAGAAAGTTATCATTCTGTCACTGACGAGTAATTTCGCAGGTTTCACAGCAAGTAAGGACACGCAACTGACTTTTTAAACAAATGAACTGGACAACCGTGAAAGAGCCTCCTTAAAGAGAATTCTAATAGTCAGGCGTGTCTTAGTTTGAGTGAGGAGACGACTTTTTCTGGTTTTTCTTTTCTTTACACTCTTCAAGTGGAAGCAGCCGGACCAGAAATGTGGCTGCCTTGGCAAGCTAGGCCTATCCAGCGTGATCAGCTTGTTCCAAAACAGTGCACAAAGACGTAATAATGGGACTAATGCCAATTTTTTTCGAAATGTTTTATTTTCATAAGTGCATAAGTGCCCTAATCGTCAAATAAGAAAAAGCAACTTACCCAAGAAGAAATGATGCCGTTTACACTCACGTAATCTGGGGAGCTTGCGTCAAACATGTCAAAGTAAGTTGTGAAATTGTTGTTTTGGATCCTGATCCATATCATGACGTCGTAGTCTGTAATTGGTTAAAAAAATGTTAAAGGGGCTTTACGGTTGGTTTTTGGAGGAAATGATGTTGATTTAGGAAGGAAATAAATTAGGGTAGAAAAGGTATACACATAAACCAGTTAGTCCGCTAATGGGATCAGAGGCAACTTTTTCTTTGGTGGACTATCTAGTAATTGTCTACTTATTATTCACTTCATATTTCAATTTTTAACAACCCCCAAATCCAATGTTTTCCCATTTTCCCAAAATTTTAAACATCTGCCCAAATAATTATTGAATTAAGGACTGTGACTTAATTGAGTCATTTTTTTAGATTGAATGAAATCTTGGCTAGATATTTAAGAAAAAGGGTGGAAATCAACGAAAATAATGCTTTAACCGTACTGCCCTTTAATAGTCATTCAAGAGAGGTCACGAGGTAAACCTCACGCCGATTCCTTTAGTAAATCGTTGCCGCTCGTACTATCTAGCTTACGAACGCAGGCGTATTCCGGTCGTCGCTTCTCTCTCGACCCAAAAAGTAACGTCCGCTAACCCGAGCCTCTCAGACGTTATTAGCCAATCACAGTTTAGCTCGTAAAAACCAAGAACTACCTCACGAGAACTCACGCCCGATCGTTTCTTTTTGGGTGGAGAGAAGCGACGACCATCTATTATCAAACAGACTAATTTTGAATGATTATTAGCAGACTTCATACTTAACTCCGAGGCAGACGGGGATTAAACAACAGGAATTGACTACTACTCATGATAATTTCACATTTCTTTAGTATACTCTTCAGCATCGATCCAGCGACTCGCCACCATGGGACCACTATAAAATCGCACTGTTTAGAGCTTATAAAACCTAAAAACTGTCATACCCAGTATTTGTTTTATGCTATTTCAATCTTGAGAATTTTTATTTATTTATTCATTTAGGAAAATTCACTTACAAACAAAACTAACAAAAACAAAGACGAGAGCCGCAAAACAAACACAGCGACGAGTATTCAATTTTAAGTGTGCCCTTGGGAAAATTTTGAACTGAATTTTTGCATGATTTTGTATGACTATATATTAAGTTTTCAGACTTTAATCTCATAATTTTGGCATGATATAAATCTCGTGACCTGGAACAAAATCGAGTCATCAATTTAGTTCTACTCTACTTCTAGACGCTCTGGGGTGGGATAGGTTGATGAGACAAAAGCTCAAGGCCATCATGATATTTCAGTTCTTTACATTACCTTTCTTCGATGTATCTCCACGAAATGTTTCGCAAAATTCAATTAATGCTTATTGTCATTTAAGAAACTCAGTAAGTTGCAAACTTGCATTGCTTAAGGTGGCTGAACACAGTTTTGTCAGTTCGTGAGTATATTTCATTTGCCAAACCATAGCTAGAGAAAGATTGCAACTCACAAGCTGAAACTTGGCAAGTGAAAAATAAAATGATGAAAGATTTTAATTGACAGGTAAAATGTGACATTTTCATAGTTTCTATGGCAACATGAACGACTGAATACAACCTTCAAATTTTACTTTTGTTCAGTTTACATAAAATCCGCTCATAAGATTTTCCTATAAACTTGCACACAGCTTACAATAACTTATTATTAACATTTGAAACTTAGGGCCTGTTTGCATGGAGGTGGGGGACCCCAGGTAGGTGTGGTAACCTGCTTAGGTGGGGGTAAAAAAAATAACCCTCCTTTACATGCAATCTTACAACCCCGCCATCCCGGGGTGCACTTTCTCTAGTTTATTGAATGGTCGCTAAGCGTCTTCTACACTCCCTTGTTACTCTTGCTGCAACCTTCAGAGCAATGGCTTTGTTAACTTTAATAATGATGCAAAGCCACCGCCAAAGTGAATTTTGCGCGAATTTGATGTATCACGAATCCGACCCCGACCAGGCGGGTTACCCCACCTTGAAACGTTTACATGGCAAAATTTGACCTCGGCTGAAAGGGCAACCCGGTCTGGTAGACCGGGCTACCCGCCTTGGCGGATCACCCCACCTATCATGCAAACATGATCAAATAAAATTAGAGATTATATGGACAGGCGGGTTACCCCACCTAAGCGAGTTACCTTACTTCTTTTTCACCAGAAAAATTAACAAGGACATTTTTGAACAAGGGGGCTAAGTCCTCTTCCGATGTCAAAATGATGAAACGTCTAACATTTGACAAATTGTTCTCGTCACTACGACACTTTCGCTTAAATCCAACGTAGAATTACGACGCCTACCACGTTTTCTCGCCAAAACAACCCTGGCTCACGTGCGCGCACTACGTAGTATAGAGAAAATCTTATTGGTTCTCATATTGGTCCCCGTCTTAGAATCTAAAGGTCTCTACTGATACACTTTCTTACCGTAGTCAAAAGTGTAGACGTTCATCTTTGTAGAGCTACCATATCCGTTTCCACATTTCGTCAAGTAATAGTAGCACCTACTGGAATAATACCAAGAATAGTAGTAGTAGTAGCAATACTGTTTGGTTGTCCTCTCATAGCCGTAGTAAGAGTAATCACTCGTTGTCCAGGAGGATCGGCATTCCCCATTATCGAACAAAGCGAAGTATTTATAGCCCCTGCCTATGGCAGCCTTTGCACACGTTGTTACTTTGTTGCTTCTAGAGGAGTAGACAGGTTGCAAAGCAATATCTTGTCCTTCAATGGATGGCACTCGTGGAATGTAACTACTGGATGTCTTGTAGCAATAGTAACTTCTGTAATAATACACTAGTAAATAATAATGAAAAAAATTGTTAATTCAAGTTCAGGAATAAGAGTAATGGGATTCCATAGAGAGGGAATCTCAGGGCGTTGGTCGGGATATATGAATTCTTTAGTTGCCCCACTCTTAACACCATCTGGAATGAGTGCGATTTGCATCTCAGGAGTCCAATCAAAAAGCGGGTTCGGCTGGTCAGTACAGTTTTGGCCTTTATATAACCATTTTGTAGACTTTGTAGAGGCGTATGTACGCAAGCTAGTCTATATACATTAGTCAATATGGATACTATGAAAAAATAGCAATAAGGCAGTGTGTAATCAAATGGTGACGAAATTTGGGGATAATTTCACGCGCGTTTTGTCCAAATCCTAATAATTTCTCTCTCCTTTTGGACAAAACGCAAGTGATTTTATTCTCCAATTTCACGAGCATCATTTGATTACCTTTAATATTATGGGTGACGAATTGCGTTCGCAATTGTGGATTTTTAACATGTTAATCCTGGTTTTATTGATTGAAAACTCCCCGCTCTTAAAGGTTTAGTCTAAGAGCTTAAATTTGGCTTAAGTTAAGAATTTTCAGAACGTTTCGACAAAATACCTGTTAGACTCCTTCTTGATGCGCTTTTCGTGTGTTTAGGTTTTTAATGCCTTGAAATCTTCATTAAAAACATTTGAAAAATTCGTCGCCATCTTGGTACTGAGGCTTACGGAAGGTTGCCAAGGGAATTTTGTAATTTCAAGTGCGAAATTATAAATTAAAGCTGAAATTGCGCGCCAGAATTAAGGAGTAATTTGTCACCCATGACATAATAATAATTTTATAGGTTGATTAATTGTAATGAGCAAGCCCAGTATATTTGAAAAGGTGTTTGATTGATGCTTTGTGGAGAAACAGCCTCGTTAGCCGATCCGCACTTACCGTAGGACGTTTGAACTTTTAAAGAGCAGTTCCACGTTGATTCAACAGTTGGTAAATATTTGAAGAAAAGTAACCACAATGAAAGCGTTATCGGCCAAACAGGTACAGTCGCCATTTAAAAGAGTCCTACATAGGAATGATATAAAGCATGTCAAAGTTAAAATGTGGAAAGAATGGTTAGCTTAACGCAAAAAAAAAAAAGGCAAACAAAATCATGTTTACTAATCAGTGCAAAACAAATTCATTTCACTCTGATGATAACTAGAACCATCCAGTTATTTTGATCAATTTCATTTTCATTTGCAAAGGCAAACAAAATCATGTCTACTAATCAGAGCAAAACAAATTCATTTCACTCTTATGATAACTAGAACCATTCAGTTATTTTGATCAGTTTCATTTTCATGGCACTTAGGTAATCAACAATATTAGCATTATGCTTCATCTTTACCGATCTTCCTTTAGCTCACTTAATATCAGCTCAACTTCTTAATTTCACCGAAAAAATTATTGCTGCCGAAGAAGAGTTTTCATGGTCGGGGAGGGCACTTTTTAAGCTTAATCATATTAATGGACTGATAATAAAACTGAAACGAGACTCGGTTCACTCGGTGAATCTGCTTCATATATGCTGTCTATAGATAGCCATTACGACTCCAGAAGGAGGATCTCAGGAGGAGGTTATCCCTATATTAATATCTCTTAGGGTTCTATCTAGGGTATTTGAGGGGTAAAAGCTTCCCCCCAAAATGCCAGCTTCCCCCCAAAAAATATCGGAGCTAAGTGTAACATTGTCAGAACGTGATCACGACTTAAATATAAAATAAAATACCAATGTAACATTTCTCAAAATTGGGACTCAGTGAATCTTCTTCATATATGCTGTCTATCGGTAGCCATTACGACTCCGTAAGGAGGATCGTAGGAGGTTATCCCTATATTAATATCTCTCCTTACCGGATAATCCACCCAGCGCGCCCAGGAAAGGTTGGTCACACCACCACCAGGGCCTACGTCCTCTACTCTTTTCGAACAGTGCCGGGTTCTTTTACTTCCCACAAAAACCAGATAGGTGAAAGTGCTTTGAGACGGGACCTCCCTCTTTTTTTTTCGTCCTTATCGGAAAAGACTAGAAAGTCTAACGGTTTGCAGATGTTATTGCAAGGGCAGGAGTTTCTTTTCAGTTGTTTAAATACCCTTAGTGTTGTTCCGGCCAGGGTTTGAACCCGCGACTTCCCGCTCAGATTACAGACAGGCGCTCTCCCAAATGAACTAATCAGGCGGTAGTCTACCTTGTAAGTAGAGCCATTATCTAGATTTTGAAGTTTAACATTGTTTCACGCCACCCTACTCCGGAACAAAGTCGTGGGGTGGCAGCTAAGAAGTCAGGAAGTACTTGTAAAATTCGCTGAAACCAGTACAATGACATTTGATAGTCTCAGCCAAAAAAATATATCCTGAAAAATACAGTCAGTATTTGTTTTTACGCTTTGTGTGCAATATTTTTCCATGAAGCTCAAAAACGAGGCAACACAAAGGAACTAATTAGCCGTTTTTCTATATCGCTGCAGGTCATTTCCTTGTCAATAACATTCCTTTCAGTTGCAACTTATACCTTCGTTTTCGCTCTGAAACACATGCAATACAGATGAAGATATCTATTTAGAAATTCTTCTTTAAGGCTATATTATTGACAGCTCTTTTCTAAGAATATTGGAATTTGAGGCAACATTGCTCAGACACATACTATATACTTCGCAAAATTTTGGCAGCTAAAAAGACGTTTAATTTCGGTATTTTTTTTCTTTACTATTTTTTGCTGATTCACCCAATTAGCTGTTTTTTTTATATGTCGCTGCGTGTCGTTTCAAAAACAGTTTTCAGGTGCAATTAATGCCACCTTTCCTCCATAAAATAGATGTAATAGAGTACCACAAATAGTTTTGTTTTTTCAAGACGACAGAAAACAAAAACTTTTTCACATCGTTTTCCGGCAGTTGCAATGCAACAAAATTTAACAAAAATACCAATAAATATGAAAAACGAAGGTTATTAACCAACTTTTAAAACTTCTTAAGGTAAACTTAATAACTTTTAGGCCCATTGTACTATCTTGGAACTGTTTCACGCCTTCTTTCAAGCCAGTCCAGTGAGATTAAAAATATTTCAGTGTTAACGATATTTCAAGAATGAAAGGATACACAGCGATCATTAAGCAGCTAATATTTGCCGAGATATCACAGGTTTCTCATTCTATTACCAAATAACAGCGACTGTACAACTGCAAACACCAGCTGAAGAAAAACAACAACAAAAAAGGATCCTTCAAGAAAAAAGAAATGTAGCTTGAGGACGATTTAAAAGAAAATTGCAAGTAAACAAAAATATACTTTTAAAAAATGCTGCTTAATTCCGCTACAGCTGCTTCATTTGTCCTCAAACATTCAAGTTTTAATTTTCTTCTAGCTGCTTAATTTTGTCTTTGCTTTCCCCCGACTATCAGGCGTTTTTGCACCTTTTGCTGTGATGGACGTTTCCCCTTATTTCGAAACAAATTCAAGCTGAAACAAAATTAATTTTGGCTTTTAATAAATCCTTTGGCTTTTAATAAATCGTCCCATCTATTAACTATTTTAGTTGGTAAATTGTGAAGAAGACATTGAATTTCTTGAAATGCCCTTATCTGGATTAAATTTAGTGCTTTCTTCATAAACGAAAAAAAAAAAAGAAAGAAAGAAAGAACTGAAATAAAGAAAGAAAATTTATAATTGCTTGGTAGTTAGTTAAGAGTTCATCTTGCTGGATGTTTTTGGTACGACGGAAACTAAATTAAGAATGTACACGCGTTATGTTCCCCTTATGGGAACAAGTAGTTAAAAAGGTCACCCTCAAAATTTCACAACAAACGAAGACTTTGTTGGTGAGAAATACATGCACAAAAGTTGTTTGAGAAAGTTACCTGGAAGGAAAATTCTGACAAAGGTGATACGAACTTATTAAAAATGTTAACAAAAGTAATAAGAATACTTACCAGGTAAATATCTTCCAACGTTAAAGAAAGTACAAAGCTGTTTGCGTGTACATGTCTTATGTATTTGTGTAGTTAAGGCTCGCTATGTCCTGATAAGAGTCTCAGGGAACAATTCTAGTATTTTCTTTTATTAAGTACCTCTAATAGTTTTAGCTCTGCGGCAGTGCTTTTGTTAATCACACCTCAATTGTTTCCGGCTTTGTTTGGCAAACTATTTTATATTTTTTGAGATTCACCAAAATCAACTCTTTTTGGCCATTAATGTTACCGCCTACGATTCAGGTGGCGAGTAAGAATTTAGTGGTTTAAGAAACTGCTGGCAGAAATTTGCCACTCTAATAGCCAAAAATATAACAATGTGCTTAGCCAAGATAAATCAAGTAGCTCTTATATGTGGGCTACGGATAAATGTTGACAAGTGTTTTAAGCAAGGAGTTTTAACCAGAGATTGCATGCAAATTGATATTACAAGAAAAAATTACACTGTACCAAACTGTAATTATTTAGCTATAATTCCTACAAATGATGACAAACGTTTCAAGCAATTAAGGAGTTTTAACTAGAGATCGCATGCAAATTGATATTACAAGAAAAATTATGCTGTACCAAACTGTAATTATTTGGCTATAATTCCTACAAATGATGACAAACGTTTTAAGCAATTAAGGAGTTTTAACTAGAGATCGCATGCAAATTGATGTTACAAGAAAAATTATACTGTACCAAACTGTAATTATTTAGCTATAATTCCTACAAATGATGACAAACGTTTCAAGCAATTAAGGAGTTTTAACTAGAGATCGCATGCAAATTGATATTACAAGAAAAAATTATACTGTACCAAACTGTAATTCACTTAGCTGTAATTCCTACCAAAAAAAAAAACGAACCCTCGTTAACCCGAACCTCCCGCTAACTCGAAGCACTTTTTGTTTCCCTTCAGATCATTTCTATACAACTCTACCCTCGATAACTCGAACCATGTTATAAGCGCGTGATAGGCAGGGAAAAAAACCGTGTACGGAAGTTTGAAACACAGAATTTATTTTAAAACAACCGCATCAATTCTCTGTCTTTACTTTTTTGTCACTCGAGTTCAAATTCAATGTCCATCCTTGTATACTTTGTTGCTTAATTGCATTCCCTCCCCATCTATTTGCTTATTTCCTTACTTCCGGTTATTTGCGTCGAAATCCCGATAACTCGAACTTTTTTCGATTTCCCTTGGAGGTTCTAGTTATCGGGAGTCGACTGTATATCCAAAGTTTTAACACCCCCTTCGCTTTGACACGACGATAGTAGACGGTGACAAGAATGACGCTCCATGAAATGAACTTGGATGGATTGATTGATTGATTGATTGATTGACTGATTCCCTTTTTTTGTCTGATTGAGTTATTGAAGGTGGAAATTGACATCTTCACTCCAGGCTCACCATTATGTAACTCGACTAGCCTCTCAGTATAGACCTCATTTTTGTAGAACTAATATTAAGTAGTTCAGCATCCTTTATCGAGGACAAACAATCTGGAATTCTTTGCCAGTTACACTAACCAGCTCCTCTTCCATATTTGTTTATAAAAAAAAAAATCTGAAAAATTCTCATTGATATGTAATCGTTCTGTCGCTTCAGTTTTATGTTTTCTGCACACTCTGCAATCAAGTAAGCCTTTGTAATATAGCTTAAAGAAAACTTACTAATATAAGCTCCCAGCTTCTTTCTTGTCACAACAACTTATATTCTAATTAATACCTCTTGTGGCGTTTTATTTTTATGTAATGTGAGTAACTAAAAAAACCCAAATAAATGAAATAAATGAAGTTTAAGCTGCAAAACATGATGGCTATAACTAGGTTTCTCTGTACAGTGGAACCTCGATATGACGCGATATAACGAACCTCTTTATAACGAAGTCCACGGTATAACAAACGTTTTTTTTTTTACCCCAGTAATAGTAGAATATATGAGTTACCTCAACATCCAGTCGTTTTGTAATGAAATGAATGAAATCTAAATTCAGTTGTAATAACCAGACGTTTGGAAATTAAAGAAATTTAATAAAGTATACTGTATATGTCATTGGTGTTTGTTGGATAAGAGATGGTTCTAGCCAACTCTGTGCTCAAGGAATAACATTGTCAATAGTATGCTTTGAGGCAGTCGCGCTTGGACGACTCGTGTTTAAAATGTGCGGACGTCTCAGGAATTAGACTTTCGTCTAATTACAAGCTCAAAAATAACTTAGGCCACTGCATTAAGATTCCTTCTCTGTCCCATTGTTTTCTTTTGGTTGATTATACATTGTTGAAGGAAAAGGTGCGAAATTTCAAAGGTAATTCTTATAAAAACAACGAAACAACTGAATGAATAGCCTGTGAACAGGCTCTCTTTTTGGGAAAAGGGTGAAAAAAATCGCGAGGAGAGAGAAGGGGAAGGGTCACTCCTTCCCTCTCCTCGTGATTTTTTTCCCTTTCCCCAAACAGAGAGCCTGTTCGCAGCTACTGAATGAAGAAAGATAGAACGTGATTAAGTAAACAAACTCACCAAAACAACTTAAGGTTATTTGCAAATGGGGTGGCTTTATTGCAGCTGTATTTACGTTACAACTTTAAATGGAAGGCCAGCGTTTTTGTCAAAGAAGCTTGACAACATTAAATCGCGATACATTTGTATAGTTAGCAGGTGCTTTTTCAGTAATCCTTATGACAGCTTTATTTCTGCAATACGCCACTTGTTTGTTTACATGCAATGAGACAGGTTCTACCCATAGCAACGCCTCACATGCACACAATAGAGAGTGTAGCAATAGACTATTCTGCAGTAAATACGTCCCCGGAAGATCCAACACCTTTTTAGGCAGCGTCGTCTGCAAAGACGTATAAAATGGCAAACCCTCGGGTCAGACTGTTCTACGGGGGAAAGATGATAAACAGTTATTTTAATAGTACGTTTTTAAATCAGTGTTGGATCAGTGTTAAATTCCTATTTCTTTTTTCACCCAAAACTTTTATTCTGATCCCTTAAACCTTGATCCATTCCCCGGGGACGTAGGTCCTTCTTCAGAAGTGTAACTGGTTTTAATAGAAGCAAAATTTCACGGTGAAACGAGAAAGCGTTTTCAACGAAGAGCACAATGTGACAAAATGGCAGAAAATCAAACAAGTTAGCTATCGCGTGAACCTATGACGAAACACGTCTAAGCTATGTTACATAAAAAATAAAGCATGATAAGAGAAAAGAAACGCGTGACAGAACAACTGTGAAAAATGAATCTCCTGAGCGCCTTTAACGGGGCTTTATCACGGATGTCTTAATTTCATTTTGTTAATAATGCCAGTTACACCTCCATATTTGTTAAGGTTCTTTAGAAATTACTTTGAATGACCAAATCAAGGATTCGTGACAAACAAATATGTCTTTCAAGCAGTGTATCGAATATTGCAAACAACAAGATTGAACTTTAAAAAAAATAAAATAAAAAAATAATGATAATAATAATAATAATAATAATAATAATAATAATAATAATAATAATAATAATAATGAACTGTTAACCTAACAGATTTTCAAAAACCACAATAAATTGCAATCCGTTTCAATCTTCTGCCTGTTTGTCTATCTGTGCCAATAAAAGCAAAGCTCGATTGAGAAGGGAAACTGAATTAGTTTTTTTATTGACAACTGAGGTTTCGTGAATGTCTGAGGAATAGGACTTTGATATTAGCGATTGGAGGCGGGAAAGCCCCGCTGCTTTGGTTACCTTGTTCAGGAGTCTCAGCAAGGTCGGTTTCTTGATCTTCTTTGGTATCGTTCATCTGTTTCCACTCATCCACCCATGTAGCTTTTCGTTATCAAGACAAATAACAAAAATTACTGCGCTTTTCACAAACATGCGAATTCTGAAGTTCAAAAGCCAACTGACGATTGCGTTTTTCGCTGCCGTCAATCATCTTAACGGACCTCTTAGGAAACAAAACTTTACTTTAACGGGTTCAAAAGGTCATGGATTGTGATTTGTGATTGGTGGATTTCGATCCGTTTTTTGTGTTTCTGTGTTTCCAGGTTCGTTGCTTGTGATCGTAATTAAGTTTGACGGCAGCGAAAAACGCAATTGTGAAGGCGGCTTAGGCGGCTTATCCGGACCCTTAGATAAGGGGGAAGGGAGGCGGTCTCCAATTTTTTTTTTTGGCCCTTCGGGCCTCAGTTTGGTCTGAAAATAGGGAGGGTGGGAGAGGGAGGGGGGGCGAGCCCCTCCCCTGGGCCCGCCACTGTATTGTACAACACCCTCAGGCTGATCAGTGTGCCTATTCTCACCATGTCGCTTTGGGCAATGTGTTGGATATTCTCAAGAGAAGTTACAAGCGAACGGATCACTGGCAATGAAAGGGTTAATAGCGGAGCTCTCGCACGCGAGGCGCGCGCAGCGGAGCGCCATGCATGGGTAAGAAAATGTGGTAATCTACCCATCCTAGAAATTTTGGTAATCACGTGACCGTACGTCCGCCGACCGACTGTCCGTCCGCACCACAGGCATACCAATGTAAAATAACTCAATCAACTGAGGTATGGCAACCCAAATGCAACTCGAGGTTATTTTGGCAGGAAATTGCATAGCCACCCGCGTCTTGTAAAGCAGAGACAACTAAAGAGTCAATAAAGACGAAAATGGAAAGCGGAAATTGTTTCTGTACCCGTTTTGTCTAAAGTATTAAGCTTAGATCAGTTGTCATGTCCACAAATTTGGAATCAAGAGCAGGAGAAAGACAGAGAAAAATAGAAAGTAGGAGACAGGCCAGCGAAGCTCAGCGAGAAAAAGGGCGACACAGAGCTAGAGCGAGAGATAAAAAACAAAGGAGACATTTTTTTGTTGGAAGAACAACATGAAAATTTTGTAGCGGCGGTGAGAAAATAAGAAATGCTAGCGGCCACCAATGCAAGGTGAAAGTGAGCGGCAGTGAAAAAAAAAAGTGAACGAGAACACGTACGACATTTCCTCCATAAAATGTATTACTAAGACGTTTCTGGAAGTTTCAAAATGTAGCCGTACAAAACAACGGCAAAGAAATGTACAAAAAAGTGTGTTGCACGTGCAAAGTTGCATTTTTGCTAATTAGACATATTAGGGAGCTTAAGCAACGAAGACGGCGACGGCAACTAGAATGGCAAAAAAGCAATAGGTTTGATTAGCAAAACAACAACTTTGCACTTCGATGACGCTTTTTTATCCATTTCCTTGCCGTTGTTGCACGACTACAACGTGAAAGTGCCTAAATTCACGTTTTGTCAAGGACGAGAGCACAAGACAACAACTTTCGTTTTCCTTTCCTGAACTTTGATACAGTCTTTTAGAATTCAACTCCAAAAACATTTGCTAACATTTGACAAAGTAAACGAGATGGAATAAGCGCGATAAAAGAAGTTAAAGACGTTTATTATAAGTGAGAATATGTGACATTATCTTAGCAAACGGAATGGGGTACGCCTTTGTTGTTACCTGGTTTAGAATTTTTGGCCTCGTCTTCTTCATTCTTTATTTGTATCCATTCATTCACCCATTTTTCTTTTAACAAAGGGAAACAAGTAGGTAATCAGTCACACAATCATTCAATCAGTCTGCCAGTCAGTTAGCCAGTCAATCGACCAGTTGTAAATTATATATTTTGGTGCAAATTGTCACACTTTCTTTGTAATATTTCATATTCACCTTTCAGCTTTTTTGTAGGGTCTGCACTCTGGTCAACGTCTTTGCCTTCGAGGTGTTAAACAAACGAAAAAAAGTAAACAAATAAGTAAACCAATAAACTGATAAATAAGACGACGTCATCCAGATCCTGAGGTGGGGGGGGGGGGTGGTCTCCAAAAAATTTTTTTCGGCCCTTCAGGGCGTCAGTTTGTTCTAAAAATAAGGAGGGGGCCCCCCGGGCCTCTCCCCTAGATCCGCCACTGTGCCCTGCGTATCAAGAAAAAAGAAAGAATTTATTTGAATACTTAAACAAAGAATACAGAATAGCAGTAAACAGAATGACAGCAGATGATGTTTTTCTGTTGTTAAGTGTTATGATTTTAAATTATTTGGATAAAAAGTCGATGTACATAGGACTGTATATGACTCCAAATAAAGAATTGTCTTGTCTTGTTTCTTGTCTTGTTTTGAAATGCAAATAGTAGAGTTGAATAGAACTGGAATAATCATAGCCTTGCTTTATATGATTATTGTTCATAGCCTCTCGATTTTGATCTTCAGGCAGGAATACCACGCCCAGATTCACTGATAAAAATGCAAAATGTTACTACGACAAAATGCCTATTTTTATGAATTAATTTATTTAAGCATTTCATCCTCAACTGCTACATCCGGTACCTGCTTCTTCCAGGTTAGACTCTTCCAGTGGATTATCTTCCAACGAGGGCTGAAAAGTTCGGAAAGTAGAGCAAAGAATAATTACATGTTTTTAGCATGTTACATTCTAAGAGAGGTTAGGTATAAATAAGTTTTTTTAATTATGCAAGTATTAACAGCCAATAAAAAAGGCGCAGTCCCTTTTGTTGAACACGAAGTAATGAATCTAGCTTCCCCGTGTTTTAAAAGTATCCACAGAAAAATTAACAATCAAATTAATTGACCAAAAGCCTAACCATGTACTGTCCCAATTGTTATTCTTTCATCATTTTATTATGCATGAAATTTAGTAAGGATTGCTTTATTTTCTTTTATTTAGCCGTGAGAGTACGGTTATCTTTTATATTATTTTTTTTATTTGTTGTGTTATCATTTTGTTTTTTAGTTGATTCACGGTAGCGTTTTTCATATAAATAGATGATCTCTACCTTTGTGGCCTAGAGTCCCTTATAAGAAAATTAAGTGTACTGACTTGCCTTTTCAACAGTTTCTGCGTAAGAAATGAAGACCGTGGATGCAACAACGCACAGCAGTAGCATTAAACGAGCCATCGTGTTAGATTAGTCTTTTGAGGCCTGATCCTTTCTCCCCCAAGAACTTTATGAGTGACAAAAAGGTAGGAGAAGCAGCTAGCTTTATACCAGTTTAATTATGCATGTGCACGAATTTGCTCTCTTGGGATCTTTCATCTTCAAGAAATGATATCGTTGTTATACGTACTTCAAGTGATCACTCTCCTGGAGTGTTCACATTAAGGGGGCCATCAAAACAAGTGGAAACATTTTTTTCGGCGCTGAGTTATGTTCGAGCGCCCGTTGTCTGCACAATATGTTTCCCACAAAAATACCCTGTATATTAATTTCAGCATAATATATATCGGTATCATTTTATCATGAATTCAGTCACAATATGGGGTGTATTTTTTCGAAAACACTTCCTATAACACTTATCAAATTTAAATGAAAATTGCGGGTGCTAAAAGGACTTTTTTTTTGGAAAAATTACCGCATCCAGGTTTGGGCATGGCGGTTTCCAGTTTTGTTCTCCCAATTACTGAAGACTTACAAATCCTCGTTATAATGTTGCTGTATCTCTAGTCCATTTTATTCACACTTCCAAAAACTTGTAGTGAAACTGATCAAGTATTTAGTGGAAGGTTAAAAGAAAGGAAAGACGGAAGTAAAGCGCTCTTAAGAGAGGCCTCGGTTTGTCACGCAGAGGAGCATTGCTATTTCTAACTTAGACCACATATGCCTGTGTAGGTTACTTTGTGATAGTTGTTGTTTTGTTGTTGTTGATCATGAAAAGAGAACTAAAAGCACTACTGTTCAAGCACTCTGTTATAACTATATGTTGAGGCGTGGATACCGGCGGTAAACAATATTGACTTCGGATTGAAGGCCGTTGTCTTCCATAGAAAATAAACTATGTTCCGCCCTACATTTCCCTTCAAGCATTTGTATAGATCGGTATGCGGGACCAACTATTTTTGTCTGAGACTGTAGACCCTTCATGTTAAAGAAACCTGGCAAAGTTCCTAAGACGGCCATGGTGGCCTGAGAGGGTTTGTGCGCGCCTTACTCTAATCAGGAGCACAATCAGCCTGTGGAATACGTTTTCATCACAAGTAATACCAAGTCTCCTATACTACGCACATAATGTTCTCCCAGTGTATGGGTTTCTTCCCTCCTTTCCTGTCGGCTTGCTCGGGTCGTTTTCATACGGGAGAACAACTCACCCCGGGGTTAAACGTTTCCTGAAAAAAAACAAGCGACATTTCGCGACGCCATGCACCACCGGTTTCCCTGCTAAATGACACTTGAGGAACGAGCGCACAAATTGCATGGTGATGACGTGTCATAACCCAGATCTGGTTACTGCTAAACAAGTGGAAACATTTTCTCGGTGCTGAGTTATGTTCGTGCGTCCGTTGTCGGCACAATATGTTTCCCACAAAAATACCCTGTATATTAATTTCTGCATATATATCGGCATCATTTTATGATAAATCAGTCACAATATCGGGTGTATTTGTTCGAAAACACTGCCTATAACACTTATCAAATTTAAATGAAAATTGCGGGTGCTAAAAGGATTTTTTTTTTGGAAAAATAACCTAGTTCCGGGTTTGAGCATGGCAGTTTCCAGTTTTGTTTTCCCAATTACTGAAGACTTACAAATCCTCGTTATAATGTTGCTGTATCTCTAGTCCATTTTTATTCACACTTCCAAGAACTTGTAGTGAAACCGATCAAGTATTTAGTGGAAGGTTAAAAGAAAGGAAAGACGGAAGTAAAGCGCTCTTAAGAGAGGCCTCGGTTTGTCACGCAGAGGAGCATTGCTATTTCTATCTTAGACCACATATGCATGTGTAGGTTACTTTGTGATAGTTGTCGTTTTGTTGTTGTTGATTATGAAAAGAGAACTAAACGCACTATTATTCAAGCACTCTGTTATAACTATATGTTAAGGCGTGGATACCGGCGGTAAACAACATTGACCTCGGATTGAAGGCCGTTGTCTTCCATAGAAAATAAACCATGTTCCGCCCTACACTTCCCTTCAAACATTTGTATGGATAGGTACGCGGGACCAACTATTTTTGTACAAGACTGTAGACCCTTCATGTTAAAGAAACCTGGTAAAGTTCCTAAGACGGCCATGGGGGCCTGAGAGGGTTTGTGCGCGCCTTACTCTAATCCGGAGCACAGTCAGCCTGCTGAATACGTTTTCATCACAAATAATACCAAGTCTCCTATACTACGCATATAATGTGCTCCCGGTGTATGGGTTTTTTCCCTCCTTTCCTGTCAGCTTGCCGGGGTCGTTTTCGTACGGGAGAACAACTCACCCCGGGGTTAAACGTTTCCTGAGAAAACAAGCGACATTTCGCGACGCCATGCATCACCGGTTTCCCTGCTAAATGACACTTGAGGAACGAGCGCACAAATTACATACTGATAACGTGTCATAACCCAGATCTGGTTAGTGCTGAGGCAAATTCCCTTCAAAACAAGTGGAAACATTTTTTCGGTACTAAGTTATGTTCGTGCGTCCGTTGTCTGCACAATATGTTTCCCACAAAAATACCCTGTATATTAATTTCAGCATATATATCGGTATCATTTTATGATAAATCAGTCACAATATCGCGTGTATTTGTTCCAAAACACTGCCTATAACTCTTATCAAATTTAAATGAAAATTGCGGGTGCTAAAAGGATTTTTTTTTGGAAAAATAACCTAGTTCCGGGTTTGGGCATGGCAGTTTCCAGTTTTGTTCTCCCAGTTACTGAAGACCTACAAATCCTCGTTATAATGTTGCTGTATCTCTAGTCCATTTTATTCACACTTCCAAAAACTTGTAGTGAAACCGATCAAGTATTTAGTAGAAGGTTAAAAGAAAGGAAAGACGGAAGTAAATTAATTTAAGCATAATTATATCGGCATCGTTTTATCATGATTTCAGTCACAATATGGGGTGTATTTTTTTCAAATTTAAATGAAAATAGCGGGTGCTAAAAGGATTTTTTTTTGGAAAAATTACCTCATCCAGGTTTGGGCAAGGCAGTTTCCAGTTTTGTTCTCCCAATTACTGAAGACTTACAAATCCTCGTTATAATGTTGCTGTATCTCTAGTCCATTTTATTCACACTTCCAAAAACTTGTATTGAAACCGATCAAGTATTTAGTAGAAGGTTAAAAGAAAGGAAAGACGGAAGTAAAGCGCTCTTAAGAGAGGCCTCGGTTTGTCACGTAGAGGAGCATTACTATTTCTAACCTAGACCATATATGCATGTGTAGGTTACTTTGTGATAGTTGTTGTTTTGTTGTTGTTGATCATGAAAAGAGAACTAAAAACACTACTATGCAAGCACTCTGTTATAACTATATGTTAAGGCGTGGATACCGGCGGTAAACAATATTGACTTCGGATTGAAGGCCGTTGTCTTCCATAGAAAATAAACTTTGTTCCGCCCTACATTTCCCTTGAAATATTTGTACAGATCGGTACGCGGGACCAAATATTTTTGTCTGAGACTGTAGACCCTTTATGTTAAAGAAACCTGGCAAAGTTCCTAAGACGGCCATGGTGGCCTGAGAGGGTTTGTGCGCGCCTTACTAATCCGGAGCACAGTCAGCCTGCTGAATACGTTTTCATCACAAGTAATACCAATTCTCCTATACTACGCACATAATGTGCTCCCAGTGTATGGGTCTCTTCCCTCCTTTCCTGTCAGCTTGCCCGGGTCGCTTTCATACGGGAGAACAACTCACCCCGGGGGTAAACGTTTCCTGAGAAAACAAGCGAAATTTCGCGACGCCATGCACCACGGGTTTCCCCGCTAAATGACACTTGAGGAACGAGGGCACAAGTTACATACGGATGACGTGTCATAACCCAGATCTGGTTGGTGCTTTTGATTGGCTGAGACAAATTCCCGTCAAAACAAGTGGAAACATTTTTTCGGTGCTGAATTATGTTCGTGCGTGCGTCGTCTGCACAATATGTTTCCCACAAAAATACCCTGTATATTAATTTCCGCATAATCATTTTATGATAAATTCATTTACAATATCGGGTGTATTTTTTCGAAAACACTGCCTATAACGCTTATCAAATTTAAATGAAAGTTGCGGGTGCTAAAAGGATTTTTTTTTGGAAAAATAACCTCATCCAGGTTTGGGCAAGGCAGTTTCCAGTTTTGTTCTCCCAATTACTGAAGACTTACGAATCCTCGTTATAATGTTGCTGTATCTCTAGTCCATTTTATTCACACTTCCAAAAACTTGTAGTGAAACCGATCAAGTATTTAGTAAAAGGTTAAAAGAAAGGAAACACGGAAGTAAAGCGCTCTTAAGAGAGGCCTCGGTTTGTCACGCAGAGGAGCATTACTATTTCTAACCTAGACCACATATGCCTGTGTAGGTTACTTTGTGATAGTTGTTGTTTTGTTGTTGTTCATCATGAAAAGAGAACTAAAAGCCTCATTATTCAAGCACTATGTTATAACTATATGTTAAGGCGTGGATACCGGCGGTAAACAACATTGACCTCGGATTGAAGGCCGTTGTCTTCCATAGACAATAAACTTTGATCCGCCCTACATTTCCCTTCAAACATTTGTATAGATCGGTACGCGAGACCAAATATTTTTGTCTGAGACTGTCGACCCTTCATGTTAAAGAAACCTGGCAAAGTTCCTAAGACGGCCATGGGGGCCTGAGAGGGTTTGTGCGCGCCTCACTCTAATCCGGACCACAATCAGCCTGCTGAATACGTTTTCATCACAAGTAATACCAATTCTCCTATACTACGCAAATAATGTTCTTTCAGTGTATGGGTTTCTTCCCTCCTTTCCTATCAGCTTTCCCGGGTCGTTTCCTTACAGGAGAACAACTCAGCCTGGGGGTAAACGTTTCCTGAAAAAACAAGCGACATTTCGCGACGCAATGCACCACCGGATTCCCCGCTAAATGACACTTGAGGAACGAGAGCACAAATTACATACTGATGACGTGTCATAACCCAGATCTGGTCAGTGCTTTTGATCGGCTGAGGCATTTCGCGAGAAAACCAGTGATGGCGCTGCGATCAGCCTGGAATAAACGGATAAATATCATTCATTCTTAGGGACAGTTGTTCACACAAATATTTGAGTCTGTGGACAAGCCCTCAGTGTACTATCAGTGTTGTTACGATTTAACTCCCTTTGAGAGAGATCGTCTATTATTGTTTTTATAGAGTTCGTAGTATAAGATGAAATGAGAATGGTTGATTTTAATTAAAGCTTATAGCCTTAAGTAAAAAATATGGGACACATACTAGTCGATTTAAAGGTATATTTGTGGATATTTCGTTTTAAGGAAATAAAAGTGCGAGCGAAAATACACTAATCTCGGTGAGAAAGATTCCCGTTAAGAGAGTATCAATACCCATCTCATTTGTTATGATTTTGGCATACAAGATACTGTTTCTCAAAGATATAATTTATTGAAAATAAGCGGAACTCGCGCGGTTGTCAATTAGTTAAATGCCACAAAGTACTTATACATTACAGCAGTATATTCCTCTATAGACTTTTCTATGACAATATCAGACAAAAAGAGACCGCTTTGATACAAGATAACGTACTTTAAGCAGGATGTTATCCAGTGCATCCGAGCAAGGAAATATAATGTATTTTGTGTTTGTTGTTATTCACGACATATGCTCTCTACTACCTCTTTTTATGATACTATATGGTAAACAGCAACGAAAATCTTTTACCGCCGAGGTCAAACTTCTATAATGGTGTTATTGAGATTTTTAAGTACAGTATCTTGCCCAGTATCCGGACGCTTCAGTTTAACTTTTCAGTAACGTTCTTTTGTTACTCGCAAGAGCTGTGAAATTTGGCCTAGAGAAATTCTATTTAGTCCTTAATATGACAAAAAATTAAGGCAGCTGAAATGTTCAGCTTTCATTCGAAATGCTTCGTTTCCGGAGAACTGAAAAGGGCGCCTCAAACTCCTTGAGTTTTTGTTTTAAGTGTCCGGATACTGGGCAACATACTGTATATAACTCCAGATGAATTGGAAATACGGGTGTGAATGTGTAAAATACTTGAATCGAAGATCAAAGTATCGTGAATTCAAAACTTCTTTGTCAGACCTTGCAACCTTTAAAAGATACCCCCTTCAGCTTTGTATTGACAATTTCCCGTAAACACTGCAATTGGTTTTGCAGTAAGTGATGGGCAGTTGGAAACTAATAATTAAAATGATATATGATAAAATCGCGCGAGGAACCAGAGACTGTCGTTTTTCAAATTAAGTTTTGAGTTAAAATAATCTGTATTGGTCACATTTAAACAGTACTTTCTAGACTTCAAAGAGCACACTTTTACGTAAGACCTTTAATACTTATCTCTACATGCCAGCAACAATTTATCTTTTTTTACTCTCACTATAACATTTTCCACGGTTAATGAGGGTCTCAATGAAATGGATTGAGGCATGTATGGTTAATGGTTCATATTTTGGTTTTCCTATGGCTCACGGTTAAAGGAGCTGTGTCAAGAAATTTAGCCAAATTAGGAAGTTACAAAATGCCCGTTAAGATAAGAGGAACATAAAAGTAACCGCTTAAAACTTTAAAGGAAGGTTAAAATAACATAACAGAAACAACAGATGCCACGGATGGGAAAAACTGAAGAAGATTGAAACGGATTGAAATTAGGGTTTTTGAAAACTGTTCAGCCTAGCAGTTTTTCAAAGTTGATCCCCGCTGCTTGCAACTTCAAAAATAATGCTTAGGAGACATTTTTGTTTGTTTCGAATCCCTAATTTTGTCATTTACATGTAATTTCTTTGCTTACTTTAAGTTCCATAGCAATTGAGGGCGAGTAATTGGCAAAATTAAACAAAATGAACTGACTGCCGTGACAGATCCCCTTTAATTTTCATGCATTAGACATTTAACTGAAAAATTAAGATCCTTCGATCTAGGCCTCTAATAAGACCTTTCCGAAAAGGAAAATAGCTGAAGTGGGGTCCACTAGCTACGAGACGAAAGGTGTAAAAATCTCCCAAATAAATATATTTATTAAAATAATAATAATAAAAATGACAATAATAATAATAATAATAATAATAATAATAATAATAATAATAATAATAATAATAATTATTATTATTATTATTATTATAATAAATAATAATATGTACGATATTAAACTTGTTTAAGACTAACGGTTAAAAATATCCACTTCAAAACTCGCTCATTTATATATTTACGTGATCAAAAACAATACTCTGTGCTAACAATTGATTTGCAAAATAAGACACGAAAAAAGTTTCGGTCTTCCGGCTTTTCTTATGGACGAAGAAAACTGTGGGCAATATAACAAGGCCGGTGTTTATTATTGAAAGGGTGACCTGAAAGTTGTATTCCACTTCCTTGTATATCTTAAAACAGAACGTTATTGTATTGAAGCTAACTGAGGCATATAGAGAAAGCTCAATAAATAAATTGAATAACAAATAAAAATAAAACAATTGGTGTAAAAAAAAGTTTGAAAGTAAGAAAGAAAATTGGATATTTTGTATATGTATTGAGATGATACTCCGGTAATCAATGAAGAGGCATAAGTGTCAATAAAATTAAGTGTATCTGAAACAGAGTTAAGAGTCTTGAAGCATAATAACCTTTTTCAAGCATCTAAATTATAACGTTTTTGTTCATCTAAAGGGCCATGAATTCCAGCACGATTGTAGTTTATTTTTAAACGTGCGGTTGTCTTAAACGCCGAAAACACCAAGGTTGAACACGAGAACGCATGATTCTCTGCATGTAAACTGATAATAAACGATGCTGGGGACGCGCCGGTCAGTTTTTGCCTGATCCCTGCCCATCCCTCCTGTCCCTAGTAACTGCCAAGGAGTTAAATCGCCCTACTAGTTTCGCTCTCATTTCCGATCATTATACGTTTTTGGGAAACTGCCCAGCTAGCCCTCCCCTAAGGCAACATTTTGCCCTAAGTGAGAGGTAAGTGTTAATGTAGCCTGCGAAAACATCCGTTTCTCCTCGCTCTTCGCCGCTGGGGACGTTTCCGCGCGAAACGTCCCTAGCGGCAAAGAGCGAGGAGAAACGGATGTTTTCGCAGGCTAGTGTTAATATTGGCTTAGGGGAGGGGTAGGTGAAATGTTTCCCTCTCGTTTCTAAAGTGGAGCTGAATTCAAGCCGAAATCGGTTTAGTTCACTGGAGAATATGAACGTACTGATGGAACCGTAATGCTGCGCCGTAATACTGTTCCGCAAGGTGGGGGAGGGGGGAGGTAACTCTATCATTTTCCACCTAAGTTTCTTGACCCACTCCGCCTGTCAGTATGACGTCTCTTAGTAACGGGCAAGAGCCTCGGGTCGCTTGTGCAAGTTAGCTAGGGATACGACAGTTATTTGGACGAGAGAGGTCGAGAAAAGCTAAGAAGCTAGCAAATATCGCTATATACCGCTAATTTGATCGAATGAGTGTGAGCTTTGGTGTTGCTACAATCTGCTTGTGTAAACCGTTTTGATATTTTGTGCCCGTGATTGTATAATTTTGTTAATTTGTTTTGCGGGCCGTGTTGCGGGACCGCCATCTATTTCACGGGACCGGCAAGGTCATCAAAACTTGAATCTTTTTTTTTTTATCTAAAAGAGGCAAGGTCTAGTCTCCAGAATAGGAGCTTCCATTCACAGATCACCCATGTTTATATTTCATCTATTCTTTTTGCTAAAAATGGGCCTAACTTTATATCATTCCTTTCGAGTGTAGGTCTCTGTTGATCCGGCTAATTCTCCACCAAATTTAGTAAAGCTGGTTCGATCGATTGTCTACATCGAGTCGGCCCGTTGAACCCGAAATAATGCGAAATAGCTTTGAAATACGCGCTTAACCTAATTTTCCTCAAATGTATATTTGAATTCATGATAAATACAGCTCCACAAGCTTAAAACAGCGTCTATAGCAGAGAAAAATTGTTTTGATATGACAAAATTAATTTTTCAAATCATGCGTGTCACTGTGGTGCAGTGGTCAAGGAGTTGCTTGCACCTGCAGATAAACCGGTTTCGATTCCCGGCGACGCTGTTTTCTGTTTCTTTGTACCGTCTTTTTTCTTCCGTGTTTGGTCTCTTTTTTTAACAATATTTTTCCTTTTGGCCGTTTTTTCTTTATTCTAACTGCTGACCCTGCTGGTCATACACTTGGAAAAAAATATATATTTTAAGTTTAAGTCCGGAGTTTTATTTTGGCAAAGAGATTTCAAAAGCTCTTGATCTGCATACTGGCCAAGCTTACGATCAGATAAAAACCATAAGCTGTCAAGACATGTCCCTCCTTTGAAACAGCTGAATTTTTTTCAATGTTAGTTGACATCATGACAAATAACACACAGTACACAACAAACTGTACTAATTTACACCGAACACCCACTAGTGACCCACTGGCGAAAGTTAAACTTGCCTTTTGTACATCGTCTTAATCATCATCATTAATACCCTAAAATCTCCACTGGGTTTGCCCCCCAAAAATAATGAAACGAAACCTTTTATTGGCTTTCGGGATTGAATTACATAATTACAGGTGTATACCCAATACAGTATTAAAATGCGCCGGTAAAGCAACGAGATTCAATGCTCGGTCTCTCACAAATACCTGTCATTTAGCTTCCTCTTTCGACGCTAAAGCTAAGCGAACTTTGAGAGGAATGATATGGGGTTCCACTAGCTCTGAAGAGCTGAAAATACGCGCAATGTTTAAAGTATAATACATCCTTTCATGAACCTCCTATTGCTGTGTCTAAACTCCTCAATCATGCTGTGCACTGGCCCTCAAGAGTGTGACCGGTCGGTATGATTACCCATAAAATTTGCTCGACGATAGAAAGGAATCTTTAAAATTAATTACACCACTGGACATTTCATTCCAAAAAAGTACTTAAGTCTAGTTTTCTATGACAATAGGAAAATCTCCAAATCCAAGAAATCGGAACAGTATTTCCATGATTAAATCGAAATTTTTATCCGTCTCTTCGATGAACACGTGCACTTTGCTCGCCATTTTGAAAGTTACTGACGCGAGACGTGGCGTTATACTGGCAGGCGGACTGTACCACAGATTTCTTTGGAGACACTCCCCCCCCACCCCCTGCTGTACCGTAATGCTGTGCCATGCTGTGCCTTTATTTATTTCCTCAAAAATTTGACCTTTACAAATGTTATATGCTATAATGTATGACGTCTCCTGCATGAATGCTCCGTCTAATGTCTGATTTCTTCACTAAAGCTAATTCAAAGCACAAGCATGAAACCAGGTTTTCTTCGTCTGGAAATTATTATGTCCAAACTTCAAGACTGAATCTAAATCAAGATTCTTTTTCCAGGTTTGGAGCTAAACTTTGGAGCGCAATTCCTAACGAATTTCGTCAACTCTCCAAAGTAGCCTTTATAAAAACTTTCATGACTTTTTGCTCTCGATAATGGAAGCAGAGGACAATTATGTTGAAGTGCTCATTCTCCTAGAAAACATGGCAAATTCTGTATCCTCAATGCACTAATAATTGATGGGTTCTGTTAGTAGTAAATTTGTCTTGTAATATCATTTTGTAAGACTATATATTTTGAAACTTTAGCTTGTTTTCCTGTAATTCTTATTTATCGTCGTAGTTTATTTAGAACTTTACTTTACAATATCATGTGTTATGTGTATGACTGCTGTAACCTTTCCTCTCCACCCGCCTCGTCTAGCTTTTGCTATTTGCGGGCGGAGATGGCAAATTGATGTATATGAAAATAAAGTATAGTGTGTGTGTATATTTTTATAAATGTCAGATAATTCTCTTAATCATAACTATAACAAAATTCTCAAATCTGATTGGTTCTCAACTGCCCTGATTTCAGCCTTAATAGGACAGTTTAATAGGACAGTACGCGCCATCACGCGCGCGCTTAAATGGCTTTTTTTTTTCACTGCTAGCGAAAAAATCTTGGAATTTCTTGTGTTTTGATTTAAAAAGAGCCCTATATATCACAAATTTTGTTAAAGTTATGATTAATTGGTAACAGAACTTCGTGTCGTCCAATTCGGTCGGTAATCATACTCGTGATTAAACAAATCGGACTCCCGCTACGCGGTCGTCCGATTTTGTTAATCACTTGTATGATTATAGACCGAATTGGACTCCACTCAGCCCTGTTACCATTACTTATTAATTTCTTCTTCTGCTGTGGTGTTAAATCCGACGATTTATCAGCTAAAGCTATGCTATCTTAAACCGCATACTGTAATGAACGCCGTGGTATCAACATTAGAAACAATTATTAATTAAAACAGATTTAAGTGACAACCCCTCATTTAACTTAGTCCAGCATTCAGTCCTGCACAAAGCATTATTCTTGAAATAAATCAGATTAATTTTTCGCAAACCACTTATCGAGTTGATATTTTTCTGTCGGAAATTACATACCGCATTATATGCTTCTGGTTTAAATTAGCCGCATCTGTATAATATACTATCCAATTAAGAGCTTGAGAAATTGCTTTCAACTGGCTTAAAAGGCGTTCTATTAGCTCATGTCATGTTTTGCCTTTATATTTTTCTAAGATCGCATCCGACGGAAGCAAGTAATGAGGTAGAAAAAACAAAACAAAACAAAACAAAAGAAAAAAGAAAGCAAAATAGTATTTACTTATAATGCATCATTACAAATAGATTATAGTGGACATCTCTTTGTGTATTAATAGTATTTTTATTTTATTGTTATATTTTTTACAGGAAATGCTACACATTTTCATTTCCACTTTAATTTGTCAATTCTGCTTAACACTTAAATGATCTCAATTTAAAGTAAAATCTATTTTCGTCTTTTTGTCCCTAAGACACTTACTCATATTGGCTGGACTTCAAAAGCTCATTAACTTATAGTATTCTTTAAAATCGGTAATTTGTCAGTCGGAGGAAAAGAGAACGAACTGAAAGCGAGTGTAGATAGTTCACCCCGACATTGCAAGGTTATTATATGGACAGCTCGCAACATATCATCATGTATAACGGGTCGTGTACTCTCGATATCTCTATATTTATTTCTTTAAGCCAAGCCCCATTCGCATATCATTTTTTGGGTATTGGAAACCTTGTCTGTTCATTAACAGCTCTTACGGGGAATGCCATAATTTTGCTCGCCCTCCGACGCTGCTCTTCACTTCATCCGTCATCCAAAGCTCTCTTCTCCAGCCTGGCACTATCTGACTTTGGCGTGGGCCTTGTTGCTCAACCACTGTTTGCTGCATACACGTTCGCCATAGCATGGGATAATCCCAAACTATTCTGTATTGTTGGTTTACCTTACAGTTTGTTTTCTTCTTTCCTGGGTCTTGTGTCCTTCTGTACAATCTCAGTAGTAGCTCTTGACAGACATCTTGCTTTGATTCTTCGATTCAGGTATCGTAAAATTGTCACTGTCAAGCGAATAACTTTGATTCTTATGGTAGCTTGGTTTTTGTCCGCCTTCTTCACTGTATCCGGAACCTTTAGCATGAATCTTCGACGTATAGCTAGCAACTTGATGTTGGTTTCCTGTCTTCTGCTTGCCTTATTTTTCTATCTGAAGACATACACCAACCTCCGTCAGCATAAACTCAGAATGGAGAGTTCTTTTGGCGTTTCCTACTATCGCAAATCAACCAACAGCATGTTCATTGTTTTTTGCCTATTTTTGAGTACTTATCTACCTTTCGTATTTGCTTTAGTTGTTGCTACGGCCTTTGGCTTCAGCAGTTTTCCCCAGCTTTTTGCGCTCGATATCACTTCGTTTCTCGCTTTGTTAAATTCGTCTCTTAACCCAGTGGTTTATTGTTGGAGAATCAAAGAAATTCAAAGGGAGGCAAAGCAGTTGATCCGTAACAGCCGTTCATGCTATTCCATCACCCTGGGTAGATTTTTCCAAAGCCGTGTCATGCCATTAAACACTTCACAGGGAGTCCAGCCTGTATAGGAATGGAGTCAAGTAATTTGTCAAACGTTTAGGTAAAACATTGGACAAAAATTAGGTCTATCAAGGATCTTGGGGCAGCGGGTGGCTAGTGTCTTGTGAAAAAAATTAAAAAAATGGAAAGTACGATTTTGTCAGTTTTCACTGCACCTCATCAGCAGTGTCAAAAATGATTTCATTTTCAATCCTTTTAGCACGTGCTATTTAGAAGGTTCGTTATTGCTAACCACTAATGGCGGATAGTTATTCATTGTATAGGTATTTTAAATGTTAAACAAATAGCACTATCCTTCTTTTAGAAGCAGTTTTTTAAGCAGTGGCTAATTCAGATTTTGAGTAAGTGGGTAGCCTGCGACATAGACGAAACTAAACATTGTGGCATTTTATAGCTATTTTTATTTTTTATTTCTATTTCTTATTCAGTTTATTTTATTTTGTAAAAAATCTGAAGGAGCCACCCTACTGAAATAAAGATTTCTATCTATCTACAATTGAAATGTTGTTATAGTAAATATTCTTATTTGTTTGGTTTGAAAACCAATGTTTCGTCGAAGGGCAGGAGGGTTTTACTTAAACCAACGGTCCTCCATCTTAAGGCCCCATTAGGGGGGGTCCGAGTATTGCATATCCCATAATTTTTTGGCCAAATATCCCGTACATGTATTCCGTTAATTCCTGTGGTTAGTATACCAATATTGAAAGGCACTACTGATGACGTCATCGCGGGTGATATGTTTGGGTATTACACAATGTAAAACACATTTTCCAGGGACGTTTCCTTCTTTTGAGTAGAAATTGCTGCAAATGACATTTCATGGATGGTTACTTATAGTGGCCTGTGTTGTAACTTTGATTCCTAAACACAGCTTTTGCAATACTGTATGTGCTTGTACGGTCATGCAAATAAAGCTCGTTGTTGTTGCTGTTTGTTTCCATTAATTTTCGCAGTTGGTGGAAAAAAAAGGAAGTTTCTCTTTTTCCTTCCTCTTTCGTTCAAAACCGTTTCCTGAAGTAATATTAGTTTCCCTCTCTTCGTCGCACAAATTTACCACAAATGAGCTAAGATACCTTGATTTCTCAGGGGCACCCATCGGCAATTTTCGGAAAATATCTGTTCGTAAGACGATTTGAGATCTAGAATTTTCGGAACATTTGTTGTAAAATTTCTTCGTTGCCTGCCTCTCCTAAGATTTTCGAACATCTACGTATGCATGGCCATTTTTAACGGATTTTTACCCTAAAAAGGTCGCCTAGAAATTTCGGTAGCCTTTTTACTCGCTGAAATTTTCGAAAAGGTAAGTTTTGAACCCTATATCACTAGACTTTCTGCTAGGAAATCCGAGGAGATGAAAAATTTTTAGGAGATAAAAAATATGCTTATATCTACCGTTTAAATACTAAAATACGTGTAACAATGCTATGTTTAAGTGGTTTTGAATCATATTCTCGTTGGGTGCCCCTGATTTCTGTGATTGCCAACATTTTTTTGAGATCTATCAGTGAAACACTACACGGGCGTTGTCTATAAATTAATGTTTCTTAAAAATCAAATGCGAGGGAACATGGTCCAACTCGGTAACCCATTGCAAGGGTGTTTGTCTCGGAGCAGATTAGCGCTTAGCACCAAACCAATACTGGGTGGTGGATTCGTCTGTTGCCGTGCATCGGAATTTATTTGCTGAGGCCATTACCGTACCAACCAAAATTGTCCTCACTTAGCACTGCACCAGTTTTCGCGTTAAACTGACAGTTGTTGGATCCGGATGGAGTGTCAATATGCAGGGTGTAATGATTTAACTCCTGAAAGAAACACGCCTTCACATCTGTGCCCACGTGACCCCGGATGTTGACATATTCCACTTTCTTGCAAGTGCCCGTTCCGACAAATTCGAAGATGTTAAAATCTTGGAAGTTTCACCGAAGGTAATCTCTAAAATCGATACCTTTTAACGGGTAGCTGCATGTTGCTCGCCAGTGAGTGGACATTTCCTGCAAGCCGTGAGTATCTCATTCGCGTTAGACTTAAGCGGTAAAGATCCCAGTTAAGGGCGTCCTCGTTTTGTGGGGAGTTGTAGTTGAAGGGGTATTTCACAAACGCTGGGAGCTTTCGATTTGTGGTGCACCATGACATCACCATAGTCCATGCAGTGTCCAATTCGGACTTCATGTCACAGTAAGCGGTGTAACTCTTTCCATTTTGGTCGTAAAGTTTGTAGATGCCACTTTCAGAGGTCCCACTGCGCAGATAATCAACACAGGAGGTTGCAAGCTCTGGATTCTATTCGCTTTGGCTGGGGGCAACGACTTTAACCCAAAACAGAGTGAACAAAATAAGACTTTTTAACGAAATACTTAAAAAGAAAACTGAGCCTTGCTCTGCAGAAAATTTCTAATACAAAAATGTGTCTTGTGATCTGATATCCGTGTAAATTGTACGCAGTTATCTTGACGTTTGATCGATAAACGTTTATATCGCGTTTTTTTTTTCAGTCTATCGTCAGCTGTTTCAATTCCTTGGAAAAGAGGAACACTTTGTTAGCCGGTACCGCTTGTTCTATTTACGCGCTTAATATTCTGGCTTCGAAATCACTTGAAGGACTTTGCTCGGCGTCGAAAGAGTTTTAACGTTTTTTTTTTAGATGTTTCAATTTAATGGATAATTAGATTAAATATAAATTACATCAGCTTAAACTAGAAAGATCGTTTAATTTAGAATTTTCAAGCTTTAGCATTTGGACCTTTTTTTTTTGTTAGCACAAAGCGTTTTTGTAGAAGATATAAGGTGATATAAATCACATGTCGTGTATAGTTGTACTGTCCAAGAAATATCTTACCAGTAAAATGGTGCCAATAAAAGCTAGGAGTTTCTGAAATGCCATCGCTGTCCGAATCGGCTGACAGTTGGACAAAATGTGAAAAATCAAAATCTGTCGTGATGATAAGCGTAGCAAAATGAACAAGCACACGGACTGGGGATCTGTTTTTTCAGCTATATATATTAACATTAAACACGCGTAAAAAAATAGGGTTGATAAATCGTATACAAGAAAATATGTTCCAGCAAACACGTTTAGCAGTCTAAACAAAGGACCAAAAGGATACTGACAATTTTCTGGCAGTAAAAAGAACATTAAGCTGGCAACTCTGTCAAAATTTGTATCATTTCACTTTTTTAGTTCCTTATTTGAGTTCACTTCCCCTTGATATAGTTTATTCTTACCCAGTTTGATTTATGCTTAAAATTAAGAGGATTTCTTAAGTTGTTACAGTATGATAAGTTAACTAACGGACATTTTATTGGGATGTAATGTCAGGTATCACGAATATTCAACTATCGTTAGTTGCTCACCATACCTTTACAAGTTCGATGTATAAAATATTCATCAACAATAAACCTTCTCCTTTCATGCATTTGAACCAATATGTTCTATTTTGGTACACTTCCGCGACTTCCACGGCAACCCTTTTATCGTAAAAGAATGTTCAATAAAGTTTCCCAACAAAGGCTTGTTTACATTTTAAAATATCGCATGGTTTGATATTCCAAGCTACACTTGATTCCTCATCAAGATTTCCAGGAATGACCTCTACCCTTATTTTGGCCAATTTTTGGCTGGTTTCCCGGGTTCTCGATCGAATTCATTTAATTAGTTGATGGTTTTTATTTGTAACTTAAACTATTTTAATGACAATGGTATGGAATATCTCCCAATTCACAGGTGTTGATTAAAGTACACATCTATTATTGTAATTTGTACTCTCTACCGCGAACTGTATTTTTAATTTGCACTTTGAGTTTTGCAATCACGTCCGTAGTTAATTTATGGAAACGTTTTAGCCAATCATCTTCAATGAAGAAACTTAAAACCCTCTGTACATCGATACCAACCTTAGATCTTCAAACTGTGATTTTAGTACTTTCCTATCTGTTGATATGAAAAGTCTGTTCACTAGTATATACTTTGTAGTTTTTATATTGTTCTCCTTGTTTTATATTGGCCAGTTAACCTAATCTTAATATTGAAAACTTAGGTAGAAAAACTTTTTTGACAAAGTAATTATCTCGAAGTTTTCATGCTAATAAGGCTCTCCAATAGACTTACATCAGCATTAGTTTATTTACACTAAGGAGAATTGGTTTTCTGGCTGGTATAAAAATGACTGTAACACTAATTTACCAGAGAGAAAAATTGTAGAACAAGAAGACGCAAGTAAGAGTCTAGAAGGAGTTGTCTTTTTGAAAAGGCTACTGCTAGTCCAGGTGTAAAAGTCCAGTTTTACAGTATTTAAGTTGCATTGAGTCTAGTAAAACAAAAGACTAACCATACCAATTTTCAATATTTTACAGTCGTATTTCGGTAGTTATTGCAACAGTTTGAGTTGCAGGTGATTTTCAACTATATTCAGTTGCATCGAAGTAACGTAAACTGATTTCAGTAATTGAGCATCAAAAAAAGATTGTAGGCGACGAAAATCCTATATGTAGCGTTAGGGAGTTTCCATATGCTATAGAACCAATTAGTTTGTTTGTAGATCTCCTTTCATTGAAAAGGTACGTAATTTGACAAACCTAGCCTATGTACATATTCATGAAAAGAAATATTATCTTCAGTTTTTGACTCCTGAAGAATTAAGGGATACCGCGAAGAATATTAAAAATGGTAATTAAACAACGGAAACTTTTATAAAGTATGCCCTATCTTAAAGTAAAGTTTAATACTGACATTTAGAATACAAGCCATGTACAAAGAAGTAAAAGGGGATAAATTTCACCACCCCCTTCCCGACTTCTCCTTCTGTACAATGTTATTTTTTTTTCTGTGACTTAAACGGCTTTCCCTCTCCTCCCTATCTCCTTTATTCGTGCAGTTTGTCCTCATCGGGAAATTCTTCAGTGTCACGTGAACATCTCAAGGAGAAAGCTCTTCATGCCCTCTTCAGCTTGAGACGACACACGAATCTTAGCAAACTAACAGCAGTTCTCGCTTGTAAAATATTTGATACTATGATCTCCCCTATTCCAACATATAACAGTGAAATTTGGGGTGTGTATGCCAAACCAGATTTTAAGACCTGGGACGGCTCACAAATCGAGAAGGCACACCTTTAATTTTGTAAACGATACTTGGAGGTAAACAACAAAAGCTTCTAATATAGCTTGTAGAGCAGAGCTTGGTAGTTTTCCTTTAAATATCACGATCAATAAAAAAATTCTCAAATACATTTTGTATATACAGTCTAAAGATGAGGAATCTCTCGTCAAACAAGCTTTTTTTAATGTCATTCGACTTAGACTGTAAAGACAAAAGTAGCTTCCACTCTCATTTAATGAATATGTCAGAATTACTTTAAGTTTCCTGACTTCAACCCTGATTTATTAGATATAGCTATGGTAAAAAGCTATGTAAGTTCAATGAAACAGGAATATATCTCATATTGGCAAGACACCCTTCAACATTCTCAAAAACTTGTATTTTATAGGTCCTTTAAAACCGATCATAACTCCTCTAGTTACTTAGACTTAACAAGAGGAACAGCTGGGAGAAGGGCTTTAGTAAAACTACGAATAAGTAATCACAAACTAATGAAAGAAATAGGCAGACTCAATCAAACTACGAAGAATAATAGGCATTGCCCTTTTTGTGGATGCAATGTACAATGAATGTAATACACGACGAAGCTCACTTTCTTTTTCAACGTCCTACATACTCTATGATTAGGAATAAATTTTACTATAAAGTCAAGACTCTGATTCCAAATATTACCCAGTAACCTATAAATGGTTTAATCAATGAACTGATGAACTCTTCTTACTAATTACTTTATCAATATACAATTCATAAAATATATTTCAGCTTGTTTTGATGTTCGTGACAAATTATTATCAAAGTAACGTAATTGCCCTGTGTTGTAATTTTGATTCCTAAACACAGCTTTTGCAATACTGTATGAGCTTGTATAGTCATGCAAATAAAACTCGTTGTTGTTGTTGTTTGTTTCCATTAATTTTCGCAGTTGGTGGAAAGAAAGGAAGTTTCTCTAATTATTCCCCCCTCTTCTTTCGAAACCGTTTCCTGAAGTAATATTAGTTTCCCTCTCTTCGTCGCACAAATTTACCACAAATGAGCTAAGATACCTTGATTTCTCAGGGGCACCCATCAGCAATTTTCGGAAAATATCTGTTCGGAAGACGATTTGAGATCTAGAATTTTCGGAACATTTGTTGTAAAATTTCTTCCTTGCCTGCCTTTCCTAGGATTTTCGAACATCTAGGTATAATTGGCCATTTTTAACGGATTTTTACCCTGAAAGGTCACCTAGAATTTTCGGTAGCCTTTTTTCTCGCTGAAATTTTCGAAAAGGTAAGTTTTGAACCCTATAATTTTCGGATCACTAGACTTTCAGCTAGGAAATCCGAACAGATGAAAATTTTTTAGGAGATAAAAATATGCTTTTATCTATCGTTTAAATACTGAAATACGTTTAACAATGCTATGTTTAAGTGGTTTTGAACTATATTCTCGTTGGGTGCCCCTGATTTCTGTGATTGCCAATATTCTATTTAAGATCTATCTGCGAAACACTACACCGGCGTTATCTATAAATCAATGTTTCTTAAAACCAAATGCGAGGGACCATGGTCCACCTCGGTAACCCATTGTAAGGCTGTTTTGTCTCGGAGCAGATTAGCGCTTAGCACCAAACCAATACTGGGTGGTGGATTCGTCTGTTGCGGTGCAACGGAATTTAGTGCTGAGGCCATTACCGTACCAACCAAAGTTGTCTTCACTTGACACTGCACCATCTTTCGAGTCAAACTGACAGTTGCCTGGAGTGTCAATATGCAGGGTGTATTCATTTAACTTCTGAAAGAAACGCGCCGTCACATCTGTGCCCACGTGTCCCCGGATGTTGACATATTCCACTTTCTTGCAAACGCCCGTCCCGACAAATTCGAAGATGTTGAAATCTTGGAAGTTTCCCCGCAGGTAATCTCTAAAATCGATACCTTTTAACGGGTAGCTGCATGTTGCTCGCCAGTGAGTGGACATTTCCTGCAAGTATCTCATTCGCGCCAGACTTAAGCGGTAAAGATCCCAGTTAAGGGCGTCCTCGTTTTGTGGGGAGTTGTAGTTGAAGGGGTATTTCATAAACGCTGGGAGCTTTCGATTTGTGGTGCACCATGACATCACCAAAGTCCATGCAGTGTCTAATTCGGACTTCATGTCACAGTAAGCGGGGTAAGTCTTTTTATGATAGTCGACAAGTTCGTAGATGCCACTTTCATTGAACCCATTGCGCAGATACTCAACACAGGACTTTCCAACGACCTTAACCCAGAAGAGAGAGAACAAAATAAGACTTTCTTAACAAAATGCTTAAAAAGAAAACTGAGCCTTGTTCTGCAGAAAATTTCTTATACAGAAATTTGTCTTTTGATCTGATATCCGTGTGAATTGTGCCCAGTTATCTTGAAGTTTGATCGATAAACGTTTATATCCCTTTTTTTTTTAGTCTAATTGCAATTCCCTGGAAAAGAAGAAAACTTTCTAACAGGTACCGCTTGTTCTATATATGCGCTAAATATTCTGGCTTTGAAATCACTTGAAGGACTTTGTTCGTCGTTGAAAGAGTTTTAACGTTTTTAAATGTTTCAATTCAATGGATAATTACAATTAAATATAAAATCCATCAGCTTAAACTAGAAATATCGCATTTGGACCTTTTTTTTGTCAACACAAAGCCCTATTGTGGAAGACATAAGGTGATGTGAATCACAAGTCGTATATAGTTGTGCTGTCCAAGAAATATCTTACGAGTAAAATGATGCCAATAAAAGCCAGGAGTTTCGCTGTCCGAATCGGCTATCTAGCAGTTGGACAAGATGTGACAAATCAAAATCTGTCGTGATGATAAGTGTTGCAAAATGAACAAGCACCCGGACTGGGGATCTGTTTTTTCAGCTATATATATTAACATTAAAGACGCGAAAGAAAATGGAGTTAATAAATCGTATACAAGAAAATATGTTCCAGCAAACACGTTTAGCAGTCTAGACAAAGGAACAAAAGGATACTGACAATTTTCTGGCAGTAAACAAAAAACATTAAGCTGGCAAGTCTGTCAAAATTTGTGTCATTTCTCTAGCTTTGTTCCTTATTTGACTTCAAGCAATGTAAATTTTAGTCTTGATATAACAGCAGTTTACTCTTACCCAGTTTAATTTATGCTTAAAATTAAGAGGATTTCTTAAGTGGTCACAGTATGATTAGTTAACTGAGGGATATTTTTTTGGGATGTAATGTCAGGTATCACGAATATTCAGCTATTATTAGTTGATCACAATACCTTTACAAGTTCGTCGTATAAAATATTCATCAAAAATAAACCTTCTCCTTTCATGAATTTGAACAAATATATATATTTATCGTAAAAGAATGTTCAATAAAGTTCCCCAACAAAGGCTTGTTTACATAAATATAAATATCGCATGGTTTGATATTTCAAGCTTCACTTGATTCCTCATCAAGATTTCCAGGAAATGACCTCTATCCTTATTTTGGCTAATTTTAAGCTTGTTTTCCTGGTTCTCGATCGAATTCATTTAGTTGATGGTTTTTATTTGTAACTTAAACTATTTTAATGACAATGGTATGGAATATCTCCCAATTCACATCTGTTGATTAAAGTACACATCTATTGTTGTAATTTCTACTCTCTACCGCGAACTGTATTTTTAATTTACTCTCTGAGTTTTGCGATCACGTCCGTAGTTAATTTATAGAAAAGTTTTAGCCAATCATCTTCAATGAAGAAGCTTAAAACCCTCTGTACATTGACAACAACCTTAGATCTTCAAACTGTGATTTTAGTACTTTCCTATCTGTTGATATGAAAAGTCTGTTTACTAGTATATACTTTGTAGTTTTTATATTGTTCTCCTTGTTTTATATTGGCCAGTTAACCTAACCTTAATATTGAAAACTTAGGTAGAAAAACTATTTTGACAAAGTAATTATCTCTAAGGTTTATGCTAATAAGGCTGTCTTAACCAATCAGATTAGACTTACATCAGCATTAGTTTATTTACACTAAGGAGATGGTTTTCTGGCTGGTATAAGAATGACTGTAACACTAATTTACCAGAGCGAAAAATTGTAGAACAAGAAGACGCAAGTGAATAAATGGGAGAAAACGGTTCAGTTATAGTCAGAAAAAATTGAAATAGAGAATTTTCAGCTCCACTTTTTGTTTATATGCGTGTGTTTTGTTTATATATCCGAGTTTTAGCGCTAAATAAGAAGACGTAAACTAAACTGAAATAAAGACTTTTCAACTCAACTCTCTGTATGTGTTTTGTTTACATATCTGAGTTTTAGCGCTAAATAAGATATAGGAAGCCGTTTCTCGCCTTGCTAGGTGATCGCTTCTCTTAGCTTCTCTTATTCCTATTTTTCTTTTAATAGACGGTCTGAAAACCGGGCTCAATTTACTTAACGGGGAAGCCGAGGCAAGCCTATTGTGCCTATTGTAGTATTCGCTCATAGTAAACCTATACCGAATTAGTATGCAGGAAGACACACATTAAGTATGGAGGAACGCACTCAATTAGTATAGAGGAACGCACTTTCCTCTAGGTTATAACAATGGGTGATGTCATGGACTCGACTGTTATACACATTAATTAAGGGAAGGCGTACGGAAGGCAAGGGAAGGCACCAAAGGGGAGTAAAAACAACATACTACTCCCTTATAAGAAAATGAAGTGGGCTGACTTACCTTTTCAGCAGATTCTGAGTAAGGAATGAAGATCGTCGATGCAAAAACGCACAGCAGCAGCATCAAACGAGCCATCGCGTTAAATTAGTCTTTCGAGACCTGATCCTTACTGCCACAAGAACCTAATGAAATGACTAAAAGGTAAGAGAGGGGGCTAGCTTTATAGCAGATTAATCATGCATGTGCACGAATTTGCTCTCTCGATATCTGGCATCTTCAAGAAATGATCGTGATTTTTGAGTACTTCAAGAGATCACTCTTCTCGAGTGTTTACATTAAAGAGGTAATCAAAGCAAGTGAAATGATTTTCTGTAAAAGTTGTCACGATTTGTCTCTTCGATATTTCTCCTAGGCTAGCGTAAGCTGAGGTCTCTCACCATTGACACGGAGTGTGTACTAAGTTTAAATTCACTGCAAATTTTTTTTTGTTATGTTTTTCACAGTGCTAGCTAGGTTATTGTTACATGTATGCGTCCGTTGTCTGCATTTTATGTTTCCCACAAAAGTAGCCTGTATATTGATTTCAGCATATTGGTATCAGTTTATCATGAATTCAGTCAAAATATTGGGCTTATTTTGCCGAAAAAACTGCCAATATTCGCTCTACCACTCATGAAATTTTAATCGAAAGTTCGGGCGCAAAAGGGGTCTTTTTTTTTGCAAAAATAACTTCGTCCAGGTTTGGGCGTGGCAGTTTTCAGTTTTGTTCACCCAGTTACTGAAGACTTACAAATCCTTGTAATAACATCACTGTATCTCTATTAAATTTTATTCACTCTTCAAAAACACTTGTGGTTAAACCGATCAAGTGTTTATCAGAAGGGTGAAAGAAAGGAAAGACGGAATTGAAGTAAAGGGCTCTTGAAAGAAGCATGCAGTTTGTCACGCAGAGAAGCCTTACTAAATACGTTTTCATCACATTTTTAAGTATATAACTCTAGACGAATTGGAAATATGGGTGTGGTTGTTTAAAATACTTGAATCGAAGATCAAAGTATCGTGAATTCAAAACGTTTTTGTCAGACCTTGCAACCTTTTAAAGTTACCCCCTTAAGCTTTTTATCGACAATAATAATAATAATAATAATAATAATAATAATAATAATAATAATATGTACGATAAACTTGTTTAAGACTAGCGGTTAACAATATTCAGTTCAAAACTCGCTCATTTATATCTTTACGTGATCAAAAACAATACTCTGTGCTAACTGTTACAATTGATTTCCAAAAAAAGAAAGGAAAAGGTTTCCGTCTTCCACATTAACGCAGAAAATGAAATGTAACGGCTTTTCCTATGGACAAAGAAAACTGTGAGCAATATAACAAGGTGTTCATTATTAAAAGGGTGACCTGAAAGTTGTGTTCGACTTCCTTTTAAGTTTGAGGCTTCTTGTTCATTTTCTGAGTAATCCCACGAAATTTATAGCTTATAAGAGAACCTTATGGTATTGAAGCTAACTGAAGCATAAAGAAAACTGAGTGAATAAATGGTGGAAAAAAAATAATAATAAAAAAAATAATATAAAAGAAGTTTAAAAGTTAGAAAGAAAATTGGATATTTTGCATTGAGATAATATTATCTTAATTAATGTAGAGAGGCATTAGTGTCAATAATATTAAATGTATCTGAAACAGAATTAAGATTCTTGCAGTATAATAACGGTTTTACCTTTTTTAAGCACCTAGCGTTATCTCCATCTAAAGGGCCATGAATTCAAGCACGACTGTACATTATTTTTAAACCTGCGATTGTTTTAATAAGTGCTACAAAAATCATTTTTTGGCATCTTTTCAGGATTTGGCTCATGGACTATAAGCGCCCAAAAAAAAAAACAAGGTTGAACACGAGAACGCGTGATTCTCTGTATGTAAACTGATAATAAACGATACTGGGGACACGCCGGTCAGTTTTTGCCTGATCCCTTAATGTTAGTTTAGGGGAGGGGTAGATGAGCAGTTTCCCTCTCGTTTCTAAAGTGGAGAATTCAAGCCGAAATCGGTTTAGTTCACTGCAGAATGCGAACGTTACCGATGGAACTGTGATGCTGTGATGTTAAATCCGACGATTTATTAAATAAATCTATGCTAACTTAAACCGCATACAACGATGGCCGCGGTGGTATCACCAGAAACGACACTTAAACAGATTTATGTGACAACCCCTCATTTAACTTAGTCCAACATTCAGTCCTGCACAAAGCATTATTCTTGAAGTAAATAGGATTCATTTTTTCGCAAACCACTTATCCAGTCGATATTTTTCTGAACTTCTGTCGGAAATCGCAAACCGCATTATATGCTTCTGATTTAAATTAACCGCATCTTTATAATGTGTTATCCAATTAATAGCTTGACAAATTGCTTTCAACTGGCTTAAAAGGTGTACTATTCGCTCATGTCATCGGGTAATAACCTTCAAGTTGTTCTGCCTTTATATTTTTTTTCCGACGGAAGAAAAAAAAAGAAAAAAAAAAGTATTCTCTTATAATGACCCCGACTGAATTAAGTCCTTTATGAATATAATCATTACAAGTAGCTTATAGTGGACATCTCTTTGTGTTTTAATAGTATTTTTATTTTAATATATTTTTTTTCAGGAAATGCTACACGTTTTTATTTCCACTTTAATTTGTCAATTCTGCTAAACAGTTAAATGATCTTAATTTAAAGTAAAACCTATTTTCTCTTTTTGTCCTTCGTACGTTGAAAGGTCCGTAAGACACTTACTCATATTGGCTTACTGTTCTTTAAAATCGGTAATTTGTCAGTCGGAGGTGCAGAGAACGAACTGAAAGCGAGCGTGGATAATTAATCCCGACATTGCAAGGTTGTTATGGACAGCTCACAACATATCATCATGTATAACGGGTCGTGTACTCTTGATGTCTCTATATTTATTTCTTTAAGCCAAGCCCCATTCGCATAGTAATTTTCTGGGTATGGCAAACCTTCTTTGTTAATTAACAGCTCTCACGGGGAATGCCAAAGTTTTGCTCGCCCTGCGACGCTGCTCTTTGCTTCTTCCGTCATCCAAAGCTCTCTTCTTATAATCTATCAAATGTTAAAATTTTTCAAAAGAATAGCTTATTTCATCCCGAGATGATCATAAGACCTTTATTTTGCTTTAAAGATACAAAAAAATACAGGTCAATTAATATTTAACTTTTTGAAACAGAAGAAGTTAACTTTTTACTTCTTTGTTAACCGTAACTGAAAAAATTAATCGATAGCCGTAGAGGAGCCAAAATTTTAGCCGATAACCATAAAGGCCACTACCTCATTGAGACCCTCAAATAATCTGTATTGGCCACATTTAAACAGTACTTTCTAGACTTCAAAGAGCACACTTTTACGTAAGGGCTTTTTAAGGTCGGTACACACTAGGCGACAAGTTGCAGCAACTTGTCGCGGCGACACGTTGCAGCGACAAATCGCTTCGTGTGTACTGGAGAATTTTTGTGAAAATCTTTGTCGCTGCAACAGAATTTGTTGCCGCAACAAGTCGCACAGATTCAGTCTGATTTGATTTTTTGCGACTTGTTGCAGCGACAAAATTATGTTGCGGAGACAAAGATTTTCACAAAAATTCTCCGGTACACACGAAGCGATTTGTCGCTGCGACGTGTCGCCTCACCTTGTTGCTGCAACTAGTCGCCCGACCTGTACACACAGAGTGATCTGTGGCCGCGACGTGTTGCAGCAACTTGTCGCCTAGTGTGTACCGACCTTTACTTCTCTCTGCATACCAGCAAAAATTTATCTTTTTTTGCTCTCACTTGAATAGCATTTTTCAATGTTAAGAAGGGTCAGTGGGATTGAAGCATGTATGGTTAATGGTTCATATTTTGGCTTTCCTATGGCTCACGGTTAAACCGAGTAAAAAGTAAAAAAACCCTCAACTAAATAAATTTAACAAAATACTAATAATAAAAATGACAATAATAAATAATAATAATAATAATAATAATAATAATAATAATATTTAAGATAAACTTGTTTAAGACTAACGGTTAAAAATATTCAGTTCAAAACTCGCTTATTTATATCTTTACGTGATCAAAAACAATACTCTATGCTAAGAATTGATTTGCAAAAAAAAAGAAACGAAAAAGATGCCCGTCTTCCACATATAATAGCGCAGAAAATGAAATGTAACGGCTTTTCCTATGAGCAAAGAAAACTGTGAGCAATATAACAAGGTGTTCATTATTAAAAGGGTGACCTGAAAGTTGTATTCGAGACATCCTTTTATATAAGTTTGAGGTTTCTCGTGCATTTTCTGAGTAATCCCACCAAATTTATAGCTTATAACAGAACCTTATGGTATTGGAGCTGACTGAAGCATAAAGAAAACTGAATAAATAAATGGTCGAAAAACAAATAAAAATAAAACAAATAATGTAAAAAAAATTTTAAAAGTTAGGACGAAAATTGGATATTTTGTACTGAGATAATACTCCGGTAATTAATGTAGAGAGGCATTAGTGTCAATAATAATCAAATGTCTCTGAAACAGAATTAAGAGTCTCGCAGTATAATAACCTTTTTTAAGCACCTAGCTTTATCTTCATCTAAAGGGCCATGAATTCCAGCACGACTGTACTTTATATTTATTAACTATATCTATGCTATCTCAAACCGCATACAACGATGGCCACGGTGGTATCACCAGAAACGGCCAATAAACAGATTTATGTGACAACCCCTCATTCAACTTAGTCCAGCATTCAGTCCTGCACAAAGCATTATTCTTGAAATAAATCGGATTCATTTTTTCGCAAACTACTTATCCAGTCGATATTTTTCTGAACTTCTGTCGGAAATTGCAAACCGCATTATATGCTTCTGATTCAAGTTAACCGCATCTTTATAATAGGTTATCTAATTAATAACTTGACAAATTGCTTTCAACTGGTTTAAAAGGTGTACTATTCTCTCATGGCACCGGGTAATAACCTTCAAGTTGTTCTGCCTTTATATTTTTTTTTCCGACGGCAGAAAAAAAAAAAGAAAAAAAAGTATTCTCTTAATAACCTTTAAGTTGTTTTGCCTTTATATTTTTCTAATATCGCATCCGACGGAAGCAAGTAATGAAGTAGAAAAAACAATACAAAACAAATTAAAAGAAAAAAGAAAAAAAATAGTATTTACTTATAATGCATCATTACAAATAGATTATAGTGGACGTCTCTTTGTGTATTAATAGTATTTTTATTTCATTGTTATATTTTTTACAGGAATGGCTACACGTTTTGATTTCCACTTTAATTTGTCAATTCTGCTAAACACTTAAATGATCTTAATTTAAAGTAAAACCTATTTTCTCTTTTTGTCCTTCGTACGTTGAAAGGTCCCTAAGACACTTACTCATATTGGCTGGACTTCAAAAGCTCATTAACTTATAGTATTCTTTAAAATCGGTAATTTGTCAGTCGGAGGAAAAGAGAACGAACTGAAAGCGAGCGTGGATAATTCACTCCGACACTGCAAGGTTGTTATGGACAGCTCACAACATATCATCATGTATAACGGGACGTGTACTCTAGAGATTTCTATATTTATTTCTTTAAGCCAAGCCCCATTCGCATAGTAATTTTTTGGGTATGGAAAAACCTTCTTTGTTAATTAACAACTCTCACGGGGAATGCCATAGTTTTGCTCGCCCTCCGACGCTGCTCTTCGCTTCTCCGTCATCCAAAGCTCTCTTCTTATAATCTATCAAATGTTAAAATTTTTCAAAAGAATAGCTTATTTCATCCCGAGATGATCATAAGACCTTTATTTTGCTTTAAAGAGACAAAAAATACAGGTCAATTAATATTTAACTTATTGAAACAAAAGAAGTTAATTTTTTACTTTTTTGTTAACCGTACCTGAAAAAATTAATCGAAAGCCGTAGAGGAGCCAAAATTTTAGCCGATAACCGTAAAGGCCACTACCCCATTGAGACCCTCAAATAATCTGTATTGGTCACATTTAAACAGTACTTTCTAGACTTCAAAGAGCACACTTTTACGTAAGGGCTTTTTAAGGTCGGTACACACTAGGCGACAAGTTGCAGCAACTTGTCGCGGCGACACGTTGCAGCGACAAATCGCTTCGTGTGTACTGGAGAATTTTTGTGAAAATCTTTGTCGCTGCAACAGAATTTGTTGCCGCAACAAGTCGCACAGATTCAGTCTGATTTGATTTTTTGCGACTTGTTGCAGCGACAAAATTATGTTGCGGAGACAAAGATTTTCACAAAAATTCTCCGGTACACACGAAGCGATTTGTCGCTGCGACGTGTCGCCTCACCTTGTTGCTGCAACTAGTCGCCCGACCTGTACACACAGAGTGATCTGTGGCCGCGACGTGTTGCAGCAACTTGTCGCCTAGTGTGTACCGACCTTTACTTCTCTCTGCATACCAGCAAAAATTTATCTTTTTTTCCTCTCACTTGAATAGCATTTTTCAATGTTAAGAGGGGTTAGTGGGATGGAAGCATGTATGGTTAATGGTTCATATTTTGGCTTTCCTATGGCTCACGGTTAAACCGAGTAAAAAGTAAAAAAACCCTCAACTAAATAAATTTAACAAAATACTAATAATAAAAATGACAATAATAAATAATAATAATAATAATAATAATAATAATATTTAAGATAAACTTGTTTAAGACTAACGGTTAAAAATATTCAGTTCAAAACTCGCTTATTTATATCTTTACGTGATCAAAAACAATACTCTATGCTAAGAATTGATTTGCAAAAAAAAGAAACGAAAAAGATGCCCGTCTTCCACATATAATAGCGCAGAAAATGAAATGTAACGGCTTTTCCTATGAACAAAGAAAACTGTGAGCAATATAACAAGGTGTTCATTATTAAAAGAGTGACCTGAAAGTTGTATTCGAGACATCCTTTTATATAAGTTTGAGGTTTCTCGTGCATTTTCTGAGTAATCCCACCAAATTTATAGCTTATAACAGAACCTTATGGTATTGGAGCTGACTGAAGCATAAAGAAAACTGAATATATAAATGGTGGAAAAACAAATAAAAATAAAACAAATAATGTAAAAAAAGTTTAAAAGTTAGGACGAAAATTGGATATTTTGTACTGAGATAATACTCCGGTAATTAATGTAGAGAGGCATTAGTGTCAATAATAATCAAATGTATCTGAAACAGAATTAAGAGTCTCGCAGTATAATAACCTTTTTTAAGCACCTAGCTTTATCTTCATCTAAAGGGCCATGAATTCCAGCACGACTGTACTTTATATTTATTAACTAAATCTATGCTATCTCAAACCGCATACAACGATGGCCACGGTGGTATCACCAGAAACGGCCAATAAACAGATTTATGTGACAACCCCTCATTCAACTTAGTCCAGCATTCAGTCCTGCACAAAGCATTATTCTTCATTATTCTTAAATCGGATTCATTTTTTCGCAAACCACTTATCCAGTCGATATTTTTCTGAACTTCTGTCGGAAATTGCAAACCGCATTATATGCTTCTGATTTAAGGTAACCGCATCTTTATAATGTGTTATCCAATTAATAACTTGACAAATTGCTTTCAACTGGTTTAAAAGGTGTACTATTCGCTCATGGCACCGGGTAATAACCTTCAAGTTGTTCTGCCTTTATATTTCTTTTCCGACGGCAGAAAAAAAAAGAAAAAAAAGTATTCTCTTAATAACCTTTAAGTTGTTTTGCCTTTATATTTTTCTAATATCGCATCCGACGGAAGCAAGTAATGAGGTAGAAAAAACAAAACAAAACAAATGAAAAGAAAAAAGAAAAAAAATAGTATTTATTTTATTGTTATATTTTTTACAGGAAATGCTACACGTTTTCATTTCCACTTTAATTTGTCAATTCTGCTTAACACTTAAATGATCTTAATTTAAAGTAAAACCTATTTTCTCTTTTTGTCCTTCGTCTGTTGAAAGGTCCCTAATATAAGACACTTACTAATATTGGCTGAGCTTCAAAAGCTCATTAACTTATAGTATTCTTTAAAATCGGTAATTTGTCAGTCGGAGGTGCAGAGAACAAACTGAAAGCGAGTGTAGATAATTCACCCAGGCATTGTAAGGTTATTATGGACAGCTAAAAGCTACATATCATCATGTATAACGGGTCGTGTACTCTTGATATCTCTATATTTATTTCTTTAAGCCAAGCCCCATTCGCATATCATTTTTTGAGTATTGGAAACCTTCTCTGTTCATTAACAGCTATAACGGGGAATGCCATAATTTTGCTTGCCCTCCGACGCTGCTCTTCACTTCATCCGTCATCCAAAGCTCTCTTCTCCAGCCTGGCACTATCTGACTTTGGTGTGGGTCTTGTTGCTCAACCACTGTTTGCTGCATACACGTTCGCCATAGCATGGGATAATCCCAGACTATTCTGTATTATTGGTTTACCTTACAGTTTGTTTTCTTCTTTCCTGGGTCTTGTGTCCTTCTGTACAATCTCAGTAGTAGCTCTAGACAGACATCTTGCTTTGATTCTTCGATTCAGGTATCGTAAAATTGTCACTGTCAAGCGAATAACTTTGATTCTTATGGTAGCTTGGTTTTTGTCCGCCTTCTTCACTGTATCCCGAATCTTTAACATTAATCTACGACGTATAGCTAGTAACTTGATGTTGGTTTCCTGTCTTCTGCTTGCCTTATTTTTCTATCTCAAGACATACATCAACCTCCGTCAGCATAAACTCAGAATGGAGAGTTCTTTTAGCGTTTTCTACTATCGCAAATCAACCAACAGCATGTTCATTGTTTTTTGCCTATTTTTGAGTACTTATCTACCTTTCGTATTTGCTTTAGTTGTTGCTACGGCCTTTGGCTTCAGCAGTTTTCCCCAGCTTTTTGCGCTCGATATCACTTTGTTTCTCGCTTTGTTAAATTCGTCTCTTAACCCAGTGGTTTATTGTTGGAGGATCAAAGAAATTCAAAGGGAGGCAAAGCATTTGATCCGTAACAGCCATTCATGTTATTCCATCATCCTGGGTAGATTTTTCCAAAGCCGTGTCATGCCATTAAACACTTCACAGGGAGTCCAGCCTGTATAGGAATGGAGTCAAGTAATTTGTCAAACGTTTAGGTAGAACATTGGACAAAAATTAGGTCTATCAAGGATCTTGGGGCATTGGGGACTAGTGATAATAAAATATAGAAAGTAAGATTTTGTCAATTTTTACTGTACCTCATCAGCAGTGCCAAAAATGATTTCTTTTTCAATCAATTTACCACCTGTTATTTAGAAGGTTCGTTATTGCTAACCACTAATGGCGGATAGTTATTCATTGTATAGCAAGAGAGGATAAAGGGGAGAGAGAAGGCATCCCCCATACACACCCTATTCCATAGGTAATTTGTCTCGAGTTATTTTTAAGACCACAGATCCCGAGGGGGATTAGACAACAGCCAATCACATAGCGCGAATGTGTTTCGCGTTGATGAACCACGCTCAGAGGCACGCGTCCTTTACGAATTGACACTAAAAAAAATGGCGGAAGACGAGGAGAGCGATATTGCTATTCGTTTTGTCGACGAAAACGACGAAAGAGAGATTTCTGCAAAAGCTGTGTCAGCGAAACAGAAATTAAAAAAGAATCGCCCTTCCTCTCTTGTATAGAGCTACAGCACAGCAGGGAAATCCTTAACACACTGAATATTTTCTCAGGATCATTTATAATTTACAGTTTGAAGAGAGCAATTTATGGTTTGATATTTATTCTTTTATTAGTCTTTTATTATTCAACAAAATAACACTTGGCGTCCTACTTGCTTTATTGTACAAACGACCGGTTTCAATAGACCGGTGAAATTTCTCATTTTATTAAAGCACTGAGGTTACGACAACTTCGAGTTAAACTGATTTCAAGAGTTGTCAAAAAGTCCAGCGATTCCCTTTTCCCAGGTGAGCGCCGACTCATTTACCTTCAATATTCAGAAATGCTCTCGATCTCTTTACGCTTTTATTGCCTTTCGCCCGACATGTTTTGCACGGGTTTAGTCATGCGAAACCTCCACGATATATCCACGCTGCACGCGAGGTAGCTTTTTGATCCCGATTCTAAAAATAACTCGAGACGAATTACCTATGGAATAGGGTGTGTATGGGGGATGCCTTCTCTGTCCCCTTTATCCTCTCTTGTTGTATATGTATTGATGTTAAACAAATAGTGCTGTCCTTCTTTTAGAAGCAGTTTTTAAGTAGTGGCTGATTCAGATTTTGAGTAAGTGGGTATCCTACGACATAGACGAAACTAAACTCTCACCTGGTAAGGCCTTTCTGCTAAACAGGGCCAAAATCCGTGTTCTGCCCCCCCCCCCCCCTCTTCCTCCTCCCCTCCTTCTCCTCCCAGGGGGGTAAGCGGGATTTGGTTTGGCACCATGACTGGCCACTTAAAAAATCCATTGTCTGTTTGTCTGTTTGCAAATCAAGATGAAAGGAAATTGGAAACTCACTTCCGGTAATTCATTGAGTCTGTTGGGGACCCAGAAAAAGGATATGGTCATGGGGGTGGGGAGGGTGGGGGCTCATAGTTATTGGAATCGTGCCGTGATTCTTCCACTCCTCCAGTCTGCTTCTGCCACCAAGGTTTTCTCATCAAAAGTTTTCTCCAGTTATTTGTAACAGATATTACACTCAGAACGGCAGTCAATAGTATCTGTCGTTATGTTGGTCAACTTTGTCGCGTTGTACGTATTTGTGGAATGAGGCCCCGTTTATATGGAGAAAAGTTGTGCCCGGAAAAAGATTCAGCCTCCCAGCCTAGTCAGCTTTTGCGACCCTTTGTTGCCCCTTTGTCCGTGCCAAAAGCTCAGACACTTTGCTCGCGCATTCTCTAATTGTCTCGCCTTGATCGAGCTTTCCCGGTGGGCGCTCCAAAGTGTTTTGGCGCGAGCTGGAGGGTGACCCTACATGTACCATAGTAGTAGGGTCACCTAGCTCGTACGCGATAGAAATTTGGTTGGCCCAGGGTAGCTCGGGCGGGCTCTCGATCACTGTAATATGGACATTGCCTGTGTGTGAAGGAAAGATGTGAGAATATGATAACATATAACTTTTGAGTCACAAAATGCTCATACATCCGTTCAACTTCTTAAACTGACTTATTCACATACAAACGTTATTAAAATTTATCTCACTGATCTGTTTATTCAGAACTACAATTCCAACAGGTTTTCTGCCACGTTTTCTGACACAAAGAGGTTATATTTGTCTCCTCTTAGTATTGTCCAAGGGCAATTTTCAAATTCACTTTGTTAGTTTGGACAAGAATTATCGTACAAGATTTTGCCGAAAGCACTAAAATTTTTGTTTCAACATCACAAACATCAACCACAAAAAAAAAAAAAAAAAAAAGATTTTCGGTCAAAATTACGTTTCTTGTTCGTATCTTTGATCCGTATGACGAAATTGTTGGGTATTTAGGGCATTCTCCTAACATTCAAATATGTTTTCGTCACAACCGTTGTCAATATTGAGGCTTTGAATACGTCATTATTCGTGTTGTTTTAAATAGGGAAATGCACCGCATTAAATGATATGTTACATTCCTTGATTTCCTTTCAAACAAAAGAGTTGAAAAGACTCGTAGAAAAGCCATTAAAAGGTTACATTACAGGACAGGAAAAGGTTACAAAGTTGCAGAGGAGAATAAACTTCTAAACCGGAAACGTTTTTGGTACAAAGTCGTTTGGAAGAGCATTGGATCACACTAGCCTTCAGTTCATCAAATATATAACTATATATTGCTCGCTATAGCCCTGGGCCCAGATGTTCGAAGGTCTATTCAGTAGCTCTAATCGGGGATTAATCCAGGTTTTAATCCAGGTTTCTTTCTCTTCTGTTCAAAAGCAATTTCTCCGATAATTTTCGCCATTCTATTTAGAGCATGCTCTCAAAAAATTGTAGACAAAAAGAATTAAAATGAATTTGATTTTTAAGCCTTCTGAATTCAAATTTCAGACTAACTCTGGGTTATCTCGACCCAGCTTTGAACAACCCGGTCCTGCAGTGCCAATCGACTACTTCACCTGATCGCACAGCTTGTCGAAACGTCAGTCACTTTCAGCAACAACAGTCCTATTCAGGACTACGTTCACCCGGACGATCAAACCCAACCTACTGTTGAAATGACTCCTGGGTTCAACCCTTTCACATTGATTTGTAGTGATATTTGGCAAAAATACCACGAGTGATATTTCGAAATTGTTGTACGTAATTTCACGAATCGTTAGGTGAGTGAATTTTGAGACAATTTTGAAATATCACAAGTAATATTTATGCCGAATATTACGTACAAATCATGCTATTATGCTATTATTTGTTTATACTACTACCCACAAAAGGTTTGTTATTTTGACATGTAGGTTTTTCAAATTAACCTGAACTACCACTGCTCTAAGCCAATCAAATTGCACAAATTTCTCATGTAGTAGTATGATGGTAAGGAATTAATCCCCGAAGGCCATACTAGATATTGATAATAGTGAGATAGTGATTGATGTGCCTGTTCTAAGTTTAAAATGATTGAATTTACCCCAAATTATAAAGTTAATAAAATTTAATTTATTTCAGACTGGATTAAAACAAAAAAATCGATTTTATCAATTATTTAAGTTGTGTGTGTAACGAACAACGGTGTGTTAAATACATTCTACATACCCCACAAAGAAATAAATTTCACGTACAAAGGATGACGCCGCTTAAGTTACCCGTATCCCTGTTCACCATGGCGAAAATCAGATTCAATTCCAGCCTGACTACTTTTCTTTTCAAATATAACTTTAAAACTAACAATTTCCCAAGATGTTTAGTTTTGTGTATATCATTAGGACAATCGAAATGAAATGAATTAGAAGCGCCAGTTGGCCGCTCTTATAACCTTTTATTTGAAAAGGTTATAAACCCAAAGTAAGCGAAAAAAAAAATATATATATCTATATAATAAAAATAACATTAATTGCTTTTCAATACATGTGTTTATTTTAATTTCCCATTTACCTTGAGGTTCTAGAGCTAAAGATGGCTGTTTACGTAATTTTTAACGGGATGAACCCACAAGGTTCAAATTTTGATGTAGCTTCGTCTGAGGTAAAATAGATCGCATTAAAATTTATACGCTTTAATTAACCCTTAATTGCCACTTCAACCTTCGGTTCACAGTTTTGAAATAAAACATTTTTTCTCTGAGTTTAGATTCAATGTCATACAATGCAATACTCTTGTCAAACAACAAGGTTCAAAGGTAATTCTCATGACGTGTATAAGAATGGCATGATTAAAATTTGTATAGGTAATAACATGATTTGTAGTGATATTTCGAAATTGTTATACGTAATTTCAAGAGCTGTTAGGCGAGTGAAATTTGAGACAATTTTAAAATATCACAAGTGATATTTATGCCAAATTATATCACGTACAAATCACTCCATTATTTGTTTATACTACCACCCACAAAAGTTTTGTAATTTTCACATGTAGGTATTTCAAATTAAGCTGAAATTCCCCTGCTCTAAGCCAATCAAATTGCAGAAATTTCTCATGTAGAAGTATAAAATGAATTATGGAATATGATTCCTGCTGTTTAAGAAAACAAGAGGACATCCTAAGTGAAACATAGGACATTACAAAATGTTCCCTTTTAACAGAGGACCAGGCATGCCAAATGTTCCAAAATACTTTGTATATAAGCTACAGTAGTACGTTAACCGCGAACGTAAAAGCTAAGCGAAGTACTTCTTAAAGCTGAGGTCGCTAATTTCATGGTCAAAAGTTCAAGATTTATGTAACACCAATATCCTGTTAATTTACTGGTTAAAATCCTGTTTTGAAAGTTTACTAAAAAAGTTCTCTGAGTTCTTAGAAAACCAACGCTGATGTGATTGTTGGCGCCATTTTCAGAATGATTTTCATTTAGGGCGAAGTGTTTGTGGCTTTCAACGAAAAAAAAAGCTCAAATTTTTGAGACATGAAAAGATAGTTACGTTACAAAACTGATTTATAAATCTTTGCCCATTTTTTTTCTTCCTTTTTTTCGCGTACTGGTGAAAGAAATCACAGCAGTTAAGAAAAAAAATAATGATTTTGACGTTAGACAGCGAAGGATACTGTACGCCGATTTCTTGAATGAACCCTCTTACGCATTTATGCCTCAAGCAGACCGATAAAAAAATCGAGGGATCAAATAATCTCACATTAATCGCCATGAACCGCTATCATATTTCCTTTCTCAAATAAAACATTGACGAAACAAAAGTAAAATGAAGTAATTATTTGAGTTCTCGCTTCCTAGGCGTTCGTGTTAATCCACCAAATAGGGATATGTTTCAGATAGCGAGTTAGGAAGATACCGCCATACCTAAGAGATATACATAGCCTATCTATATTTAGATATACAGGTTAAAGAAGAGTAACTTAAAATGTAATGGACTTATGTTGTCTTGAAAAACACTAATTATTCAGCAAAATATCTGGAAAGCTAACAACACTTCCACAGCACTTTTGCACCCGTAGTTGATTTTTTTCTTTTTTTTTTTTTTTGTTTGTCACTAGAGGCAATATTTACATTTATATTTTCTTCCGCCGCCACTAAAGAAAACAAGAGGTCGCGAGTAAAAAATACTTTCTTCTATTATGAATAATTATATATCAAATAAAAAGGAACAATCACTTTTCGGGAAGAACCTCCTATCCAACAAACTGATTTAGGCAATGCAAATCAACTCAATCTTTCAAAATTAAAATGAATTTCAATTGATGACGACTGTCCTTGTAAATAAACGCCCTTTCACTACTGTAAACTCTCACCTTGGGATATTTTTAACTGCGTCTTCATTTGTCCGTAATAAATCGGGCGTGTTTTCTCTGCATATTCAGTGAAACCATGAACACACTACATTCTCGGCGTTAAAGATGTGTATACCGGAGTTTTAGATTACAGACAAAAAAGACAAGGGAAGTGATAGTATGAAAAGGTTGATTGCAGCCGGAGGGTTTTGCGGCGGATTGATGATTATGATTTTTAAAGTAAGCTAAATTAAAAAGCTGGGAAGCTGCCGGAAATGGGAGAATCAACATCTTAAGGCAAAAAATGGTTGACGCGAGCCTCCAAATCCTTCTATTACAATTTTACCGTACGAGAAAATAATTGAAAGCTACCCCAAAGCCGTTTCTATTACATTCTTGAAATATATACTTCATGGCAGCGTGAAATATCTTCTCTAGCTGGAGTTATTTTGTCAAAACAAGTTTCGGTGCAATTCTTTTGCCTTATAGCATTGAAAGTCAGTCTTTAAACATAAGCTTGGCGTTTGCTGATTGACCCTTTGTGGTATTGGGGAATCTGGTTTGAAATTATCAGTAAATTACTTGTTTCAAACAATCGCTAATGGAAGATCCTTAAACAAGGAAGTTGATTTATGGAAACCATCGTGTTCATCGAAATAGAATTCAGTGGTCACAGGACTTCAAATCTTGAACTGAATTGCTTCAGGTAAGTGGATATGTTCTAATAACAAAAATTACTACTGGCTACTTAAGTTTGCGCGTCTGTGTGTTTGCTCGCAGTTGGTTTGAATGTATCACCTTTTTCATATATAATTAATGCCAAAAAAAAAAAAGGGGGACATTTTTCAAAAAATGTAATCTTAATAAGTTTAGTGATAACAAAATATAATTTTATATTTAAAAGAAAAACTTTTATTGCGAAAAGAGATTTTTGATTGGCCGATAAGTGAATCTGAGGCTAAAGCCATGCAATGATAAATCGCAACTGTCACTGCCGTAAGTTCACAGCGGTAGAATTTTTATATGAAGACGAAACAAACGAAAGCATAAAAGGAGAAGGAAAACAGAACTCCACCTGTTTTTATTTTAGTTCTTTAAATTTAATGTCAATCCTCTGGACGAGTAGATTACCATTTGCATAAACAAAATAAAGCGACAGAAAGTCGAAATAACATCGAAGAAGCAAAAAGGAGAGGACAAAATTTCTTCGTATTTTCAATATCCTTTGAACTCGTAAGACGGGCGAAAACGAAAATGCACGAACAATATCGAAAGTACTACATGTTAATGTTACTTTTTAAAATAGGGCACCTTACAAGGTAGCAGTAAAAACGTATCGCTAAAGGATTTTCATTGTTAACGCCCCACTGCAGAACTTCGTTGGATAACAGTAAAAGAACTTTCCGATTAGTTTAGCGCTTATTCTAACAAGGTAATTTTAATGTGTACCCCTCAAAATCTGAAACGATAATATGTTTTTGAGAGACAGTAACCCGATCAGTAAAACTATGAATTAATAAACTATTTCCAATGATTGGAGCTATACAGTATGTATATGATCAATCAATGAAGGGATCAGACGTTTCATTTTACCGTTTGCGTCAGTAGAAAGGCTCCTTGATCTTTTGTCGGGTACCTAGCAGATTTTGTGCTCTACAGGGCTTTATTGTTACCTGCTTTTAACCTTTTTTTTTCTTTTTCTTTTTCTTTCTTTCTTTTTTTTTTTTTTTTTTTTTTTGCTGCTAGCGCTAGTCTGAAAAACAGAATAGTCAGCATGGTCTGTGAGAAACAGATGGGTCGCCATCACAATATAATTATATCAACATATAAAATGACTACCGACGTTTAGAAAATGCTATTTTTACAGATGGAGCTATCCCTTTTTTATTACATGCTTGCCTCAATCCGTCCGACACTTCAAACAATAGAGGGAGGAAGACACCAGCATATTAAATTTGTATAAACACGCAAATTCTAAAAGGGGATTTAATTTACACTTGCTTGTTCATTTTGATTGTACGGTGAGTTTTCATTTTCGTCTTGTTTGCCTAGCCGAATGAACGTGTGGCTAAATAAATGCAGATATGAAAACAATAATAAAAAAAATAAAGTGAAATAGCATAAATAAATAAATTTTGTCTTTTAATTCATAATTTCAAAATAGCGTTTATTAATAAGCGGTTTCTTTCTTCATGTGAAATATTTTCCTGACATAATCTACTCCAGAGCCACAACATTTAATAAAGATCCAGGTGGCTTCGTCATTTAAGTGTAAAGACACAATATTAAGAACTTCCCTGTCTGAATAAAAGGAAGTGTAAAAAGTTGAAAAGTCAACGTAAAGACTAAACCATCAAACATCAGAACCACGTTCGTAACAAAGATTTTAACACTTTTCCGCTCATTGTTTTTTAAATCTTAATTTGAGACCAATGGATGGAAAGGTAATACATTACGTAATAACTTTGATTTGAATCGGACTTTGCCTTCCAAGTGAAAGGGATGCAGATCAACCGCAAGGTAACCATCCAGCAAAATAGTTACTTTTCTTAATTTAATCACAAGCAAATCCCGTTAGTTTTCTTTTAAAAATAGGCCAACTCAGGCCATTGACCAAGCCGACACTATTTCTTAAACAACAGCCTTTAATGCAGAATCAGGACGAAGATTGGTCTCGCTAATCACAGGGTGGCAAAGTTACCTTCAATAGTAAAAAAAGATATCATTTACCTGTGAGTTTTGTTACCCAGTGTAGCTCGTGTCAAAACCCAGGGATGGGATTCGCCTTCAAATTAAAGTTGAACAAATTTATGTTCGCATGGCACTGCATTTCAAAAATGAAGGAATCAAATCTCCCGACAGTCGTTACATGTTCTACTTTGATGCAACAAAACCTGCAAGGTTTAAAACGATTTGCTAAATTTACCGAAGTCGTTTTGTCAGATTTTGGAATGTCTTCATGAGTACTTAGTTTTTCGCAACTGGATAGACTATAAAACTGTTTAGATACAGGGTTTTTACCTTGTAGAGATATTTACGGCAAAAAAGACTAAAGATCTCAGATGAATAAAAGGCCAAAGTATCGTCGTGGCAATTTGGTCTAGATTCCTTATTAAATTTTCAGTACTGTGCTAAAATAAAGCTGTCAATTTTAACGTCATTGTCAATAATCAGAAATGAAAAAAATTCGGAGGATCGAGTTTAAGTGTCTTAAGCTAGTCTGAGGGAGGATTCTTATGACATAAGCAGTGGCATTTTTCGGCTGTTGAAAAAAATCCATGCAAATGAATCCATCCATGTAGACAAAAGTGACAAACTAAATTAAATTTAATTAACGCGAAAGCGAGAAAAAATTAACAAACAAACAAACGTCAACAAACAAACAAAAAAACGACAATTTCACATTGTTTTAGCGATGTAATAGTTTCTCTTGATAGAGTTGTATCTTAGTATATTTTGTTTCAGATGAAACGCAGATCAATCAAACTGATTTTAGGTCAATAAAAAATGGAAAAGCTAAGATGCTATCTGCATTAAGTTTATCAAGGTAATGGAAGACTGAACCATCAGTTGATAGTGTTCATAAATTTCCGAGGTCAATTAACAAAGCCATCAAACAGCTTTACATTCATTGCAACTTTCCATTGTTTTGAACAGGTTATGTTTTTTACGAGCTGATTCCTTTGCTCCTTACCTATACTTAAAAAAAAAAAAAATAATAATAATAATAATAAAATAATCTCGCGCTAGGCGCTCGGTCATTACTTTTAAGAGCGCCTTGAAGCTCAGCCATTGTTCTCCTTACCTTCCCCAGTTCAGTATCATGCACTGTTCTAATGTCCGCGGACGAAAGAAAAACGTGGACATTATCACCATTAACCCCTATCTAATGACGAGCATTGGTTACTGGTTCTAAATCTTACTAGATTGTCGCCGCTAAGAAACATTGAATTGGAGATATCTTAACATTAAATAAACGTTCAGTGTTGTGGTCATTTGCCATGATTATACACGGCAATTACGTCGTTATCAAAAATAAGTTCAGTAGTCAATTGATGATATTATGTAACAGCTTAGCAAAAAAGATACAGCCCGGCAAAACATTGTCTAAAAGGTCTTGGGTTAGAGTTATCTTCTTAAGGTTAAAGGAGTTAATTAAGGTCAAGTGTTGACGTCTTTAACTTAAAGAATGACGTCTTTAGAAAGAAGAAGAAAAAGAAAAAAAGAAGCATTGCAGGTCAATTTTATGATATTATGTAATAGGCCAGCGTAAAAGATACCATTTAATTAATAATCTGCGACAGATAAAGCACGATGACTCTTCATGCATGACGTCGTTATATTCCCCACCGGCGAAAAAGACCATGCAATAACCAATGTAACCTGTTTATAATAGATAAGCAACTGACGTGGGCGGACGTCGTTTTGATCAACAAGAATTAAATTTGCTATCGTTTTCTAAACATTCAATAACTTGGACACGTAGAGCGACTCACACTTTCAAATTGGCTCTCGTTTGAATAAAGTGTCTGTCCGCCGCATTTGAGGTAAGGTGAGTTGAAATAGCTTGCTTCTGTTGATAAATTACAATTAAGAAAAAAAAAAACAATAATATTGTTAAGTAATTACAAAGTGAGGTGATTTCGGGCATTTTTTTTTTACCAAAAAGGAAAGTACTAATTAAAAATTATTTAATTCAATTGAAGAAGTTTGGAGGCAGGGTTTTCTTTTTGACTGGTTAAGAGCCAGTTTATGCTTAAAAATTGACATTTGTTTAGCAAGTCTTTTGCAACCAAGTGATCAACTCCTGAGAACACGAAAACATTTGATTTTGAGTAATGCGTATTTTAAAAGTGCCGAATCCCAAATAAAAATTTAACTTCGAGCTACTTGTATTGAAAAAGTCCAGAACCAAGCAATTTCGAGCAACTACAAGTTCCGTGTCAATCAGTCGACATATTTGCTAAATGCACCTGTAGAGAGGGCATAATGCGCATGCCTTGATTAGAAGAATAAATTTGTCAAGATTTTAACTAAAACCTAGTATTTGTATAGGTAACGGGATGATTTGTAGTGATATTTGGCATAAATACCATGAGTGATATTTCAAAATTGTTATAAGTAATTTCACGAGCCGTTAAGCGAGTGAAATTTGAGACAATTTTGAAATATCACGAGTGGTATTTATGCCTAATATCAAATACAAATCATGCCATTATTTGTTTATGCTACTACCTGCGAAAGGTTTGTAATTTTCATATGTAGGTATTTCAAAATTAAGTTGAAATACCACTGCTCTAAGCCAATCAAATTGCAGATATTTCTCATGTTGTAGTATAATGCACTGATAGTTTTGTCGACACTGTATACAAAATTGAGGCTAAAATGATGCAACACATCGTTTTCTTGGTAGTTTTGTTGGAGGTCCCTAAGTCTAAGGGAGCAGTGCGCTTCAGGTAGGAAGTGACTCGATTCAGGGACTAGATTTACATGAGACCAGTAATAATAATAAAGCTATGACCACAACCTAACTGATATCTTTTGAGCCGAAACGCAAAACCATGTAGGGGGGGCTTCTGTTCACATATATAGAACGGTGATTTCGGCGCTATTTCTTTAACGCTGCGAAGATGCGTTGCAACGATCTTGAAAGTGAATCCTTCAATATATACCGGAAAGGTTTCCACCGTTCTTCGTTGCAGTGTGAACAGGCATACGGACCGTAGCGGAAGTAGATAAATAAGAGCGAGGACTGGAATCCACCGAGACGGAAGTAAATAATAAACAATTGCTGGATGAGGTTTTTGTGATATCCGGAATAATGTGGAGTTCCAGATAATATCCGTACCCTTCACCCCCCCCCCCCCCCCCCCGCCCTAATACACGGAGGGCAACGAAAATTCAGAGGGAAGGGGGGAAGGGGGGGTCCGAGTCTTTTTTGGGGGGGCTCCGAGTAAGATTGATGAGCAAGCAAACAGTTATTTTACTGTTAATCGGTGTTCCAAAGCAAAAATTAATGTTTTCATCGATGATCTTTTATTGGCGATCGGCTGAGTGCTCTTTTCACGGCTTGCAAGATAGTTTATGTAACCCTATTGTTGTCGGCTTATGACTAAACTTCCAGTTATCTATGTGTTGCTTTGTTACAAAATACATTGTGGTATTCAATACAATGAGTTCATGTTCTAATAAGCCTTCTTCTAACACGTTTTTCACTAAAGGATAGTAACTGAAGTTCACTGGTTTAAGAAATGGTATCACGTGCGTCGTGTACCGCCATACCGCTTCCATGGCTCTCAGAAACTTACCGTTAATAATTAACTAAGAAAGACATCTACAAGGCAAAATTGAGATTATTTGACACTGTATTAACATAAATAAAAATAGCTTTTCTCTCTTATAAGCAGAAACCGATTGTCTTCTGCATAAAAGTATAGTGCTATGGAGTTTTTGACGAAAATATTCTTTCGAGGGAGTACCTAACCAAGTTCGAAAATTATGGAAATTCCAGGGGTCACAAGGAACCTGAATTGATATTGTTATTGGAAATCATGCATTGCGCGCGCAATATACAGATTAGTCAATTATTTGCTAGTAGATAACTAAGTAATTTGTATTTTGCGCTGATTTCCAAAATTAGCTGTAGGCTCTTAGCCAATGAGAAGACAGATAGTGAGTACACTGTATAATAATCAGAGTACGTGTACTAAACTCTATCGGCAAACCGCTTCGGTGCGATGGTCAATGTGTGTGAGTGACTTCCTGCAGATCTATGACGTTGCCGTTCATACTAAATTCATGGTCAGCACGAAAAGCTTTCCGGTATCCTTTAGACATAACTTACGCCAAATATCATTTAGTCAGCATAATTATTCAAAAACTATAAAGCAATATCTAACCCTATAATTATGCTAACTAAGGCACGTATGAAGTTGAAAGTCGTTTGTCAAGGCCGATGTAAACTTAACTTAAGAAAGAATTGTGCCTACAATACATACACCTGATTGCAACAAAACACCAAATTTAAATAAACTATTATTATTTTTATTATTCTATTTCCAGTTTAAATGTTATAATGTAACCAGCTGCCTGCTAGGTTCCACTAACAACTTTTAATCAAGGTCTTCAAAATATATGTTTTAAAAAGAGTTTGCTTTTGCGTGTGCTCCACAAAGAAAATTAATTGCTTTTTTGTTTTCAAGGACAATCTTTTTGTAATTAGCTATAATAAAATTTACATACATAGATATATAATTTTCCGTATCTTCTAGTAACGTGGTACGAAAACCGAAGAACCCGTGGGTATTACTACACTTCAAAACAGGAATTGAAAGGACCTTCAGGCTATTTTAAGATCATGTTGGGCAAACTTACAATAAACATTTAAGAAATTAAATTTATTCCTCATACAAAAAATTAAGGCAACAGCAATTCTTTCTTCTACAAATTTTACGAATTCGCTAAACCAAAAACAAATGAAAAAATGGTAAACTAAAGAAAACCATTAAAAACAAATAAATAAATTCATTTGCTTTCACCTGTCATTGCTGAGTCTGGTAACATGCTTATAAACTTACTGTTGGGAAAGAATTAATCAAAACAGGGCCATACGTGCACTACCTTAAAAAACTCACGGTAAGTCAGTAAATATTATTTGATCACGTTGAGTGCTGATGCGTTGGACAATTGACAATGGTCTCTTAAGTTTTGCAATTTTAAATGACTCGGGACCTGCTATTTCGGTTTATAAGGCTTTCTTGTCTAGCACGAGCACTAGGAAAAACTCAATTCCAGCATGGGTTTAGAATTTGCGCCAAAATGTGTTATATGTGCTATAGTGTTTATTTCAAATGTTGTTTTGCCGATGTTGGTGGCTGTTACATTAATTATAACTAAGTCGATCAGTCTGTTTCACCTCTTATGCGCGTGCATTTGTTGAGCAGACGTTCTTTGCTGTCTATTCCACCCAATATTAGTCAACTTTAATTAAATTATACCCTGCAGTAAATCTGAAACTTTAACGCAATTTACGACTCAATTTTACCATAAACAACCATTTTCTTCTTCCATGCAGTTGATCGCTGCCTTTCAAAGTAGCATTCAAGAGCTATCCTCGCCTTATAAATCTGCAGGCGTTAGAAACTGAAAGGCGTTCTCGGTTAACTGCAATTTCGAGAACTAAGAAAGCAGCTGAGATTTGACAGGAAGAGAAGCAGGGGTTTTAAAACTTCAAAACCAATTTGCAATGTCTTGATCCGGTCGAGTTAAATAGTAAAATGTTCATTAGTTAAACTCTGCGACCGATATAAGCTAATCAAAGTATATAACACGCTTTTGAAATCAAACCACGGCCATATTTAGTATTAATAAAAGTATTACGCAAAATGGAGGATTTAACGTACCTGGTTATAAAAACTGCGTCAACGAAGGCTGGATTAAAAAGTTAAATATAGCTTGCCCAAAAATACGATCATTAAAATAAGTAATTTTTGCCTAAAGAGTTGACTAAATGTGCTTCATGCGTGAAAACACGGTAGATTTACATTAGTTTTTGCTCCACCTGCAGTTCAACCCCGACTGGAGACTGGGGAACGTACTGCAACAACGACGACAGTGGCGAAGGGAACACGTTTCTTAAAAAAACTCATGTTGTCTCATAATTCATCCCTCTTATTTTATGGCGTTCACTTTGTCAGATGTTGGTCAATTTTTCTGAAGCTCTATTGTCTATTGTCTTGAAGTTCTATTGTCTACTGTCTTGTCGTCTTGCGGCCATGCAACGAAGGCAAAGACGAAATGTCGAAAAAGCGTTAAGCCGAGCAGGAGCAAAGTTTTTATTTTGCTAATCTAAGCCTATTGCCTTTTCGCCGTTCTTGTGCCACCACCACCCCCGCTGCCGCCTTCGTTGCTTAAGTTTCCTTTCACCTCATAAACAACTTAACGTTCTTTTAAAAATATTTTGCGAATTTAATTAAACCTTGAATAATTAACCATATAAGAGCTCAGACGCACCATTAACGTCATGGAGAATAATTTGCATATATATTCTTAAAAACGTGGGAGACACTGTTTCAGATTAAAAGGGAAAAAAACTATAAGCAGATCAGCTTTTGACAGAAAAATAAATAAATAAGTGAATGAATGAATAAATGGCTAAAATCAATCAAAACGAGCAGTAGTCCTAAATAGCTTCCACGCTACGTTTCTTTTTCCTGGTAACGAAAACCGAAGCAAAATAACTTGGATTGCCTTTTCAGGTGTAATAAAATTATTGCTCATTTGAAAATCACAGAAACTCTTGGTTAGGCTGTAACGACTGCCTGAGTCAATGGCAACATTTTGTTACAACCACGTTTTGACGTCATTTTTATCCTATACTAAAGCGGATCTGACGCATATCGCAAACAGGATTCCATTTATCAAAAAGGACAAAATATAATTTAAGAAGTTCTATATAACAGGAGCCATTTCCTTAGTTATACTGAAGTTGCTTTGTCTCATTTTCTTGTCATAACTTAGAATAAGAGATGGATTGAATTTAAAAAGCTCGTTAAACGCTGTGAATTTAAAGATTTTATTTGTATCTTCTCTTTTCAGAATACTTGCAGGACGACACAAAATACTAACAACGACTGGATTTCGTCTCGCAAGCGCTAGGGAAAGACTTGTTAGAAAAGACGTTTGCTCTTAGTGAAAAGAGGGCTTCCACAGGAATATTTCCCAGCACAACAATCGAAAAAATATATATTATATCAATTAGCGTCATGGCGAACAGGTCAGACCCAGAGCTTTTTTCCCAGAACATGACAGAAACGTTAGACTCGAGGTCAGCACAAGTTTTGATGATCCTTCAACTTTTTTTCTACTCCGTCATAATAGTAGTCGGTTCCGTTGGTAACGCCTTGATCTGCCTGGCAATCCTCAGTCGAAAGAAAAGAAAGACAAGTGAATATTTCATTCTCAACTTGGCAATCACTGACTTATCAACCAGTATCATCAGCATTCCACTCGACATTATAGAGCGTCTTGCAGGTTTTTGGCCGTTTGGCGCGTTTCTGTGTAAGTTAGTCTACCCGCTTCAGACTATTCTCATGGCCGTTTCCGTGGCGACGCTTCTGGCTATGAGCCTTGAACGTCATCGAGCAATAATGTACCCTTTAAAGCCCCGGATGAAGGGGAGAAAGCCTTTAGTTACGATCTTTATCATCTGGATTGGAAGCAGCGTCCTCGTTTCTCCCTATATTTATGTACTGGGCTTTGATGGATCAATATGCACTGAAAATTGGCCGGGTGCATCTTTTGTCAAAGCCTACACCATGTCCGTTTTTATTGTGCTCTACGTTTGCCCCCTATTTGGCATCAGCGTGGCCTATGTCAGAATTGGAAGAAAGCTTTACAGGGATGTTAACAACATGAAAGTCATCATGGCTGATTCTGAAGGTGGTCTTACGGGAAAACAGATGCTTAAGACGCGTGCTCACCGTAATGTTCGCATAGTTAAAATTTTCGTCACAGCTGTCATCGTATTTGCAGTGTGCATGTTGCCAAACCACATAATGTGGCTGTGGAATGATTATGGTGATGGGGGGAGCTCAAAATACTTCACGGATTTCTTAGTTTTTACAAACATTTTGGTATACGCTAACAGCTGTATCAACCCTTTTATATTCGGGACTCTTCAAACACGCTGTACGAACTGCAGAGACTTCATGAAAGGCTCTCAAGATGGAGATGAGAGTAGCGGTCACAAGAGGTTATTCTCGATGCGCATGTCTTTTACAAGCTCGTCCAAACTAAGGAGTAACCTTCGAGGGACTCTACAACGACAAAGTCAAACCTATCGAAGCATTGTACTTCATACTGGAACTGGGACTACCGCAAGAGAATCGTTGCGAGAATGGCAGAGGCTTGAGTGCTCACCTGAAGCCGAGAGCAACGTTTGAGTTTCTCTTATTTCTTTCTTAATTTGCCAATTTTTTTCTACAACCTGGCCCAGTTGTTCAGAAGGTGGATAACGCTATTCACCGGGTAAATCACTATCCACTGGCCATAGATGACACTACTGTGTTCCCTAACACATATTCACTGGATGGTAATCTATCTGGATGATGGCGCTACCCAACTTTTAAACAACTAGAGCCTGGATACATGTAGGTGCAAATTCATATTATAAGAACACTTGTGTTAAAATCTAAGGGGTAACATTTCAAAAGTTACTGACATTCACTGAAGCCTGAACCGAATTCCGCTACAATCAATTTCTAATTCCCTACTTTTCAAACACTCATTTCTTCTCCACACTGCAAAAGAAGCAAGAAAAAAAGTCTGGGTCTCGCGACATTTATTATAGACTGACGTGTTGTGGCTGTAGTTAGTTTCAGGGAGTACATTTAGCCAATTCTTATTTCAAGCACTTTTTGTAATGATTATATGGAAAATATGTTTGTGGTAGTTTTTAACAGTTTAAACTGTAAAAAACAATTTAAAAAAATAAAATACTCGCTTTTCATTGATATCCAATAGATTACGAGTCTGCAATCATAAAGGTTGGAATCTCTGGTGACAATTTGGCTACTTGTTGTAAACGAAAACGGATAACTCAAAAACATGCATATGCTGGTTGATTAGCATTTACTAGCGCAGGGCAAACCGGTCGGTTCACCGTTTGGAGGAATGGTACAAAATTTGACGCTAGCAAATTTCTTTCGGGAATACCGAAAAATTAAACAGCTGCAAAATCTTGAACTTGGTATCAAAAATGAGTGGAACAAGAATGTCGGTTTCTTGGTACATTTCCTTAAGGAAAACTAGAGCTACAACCAGTTGTAAAGTACTTGAGACACTGTACCGTACTTTGGCATAAATGGGCTGCCCATAATCTTATGCTTGTAATCCCCCTTCACCCTTTATCAAAGTTGCTAGCAATAAAAGACCATGCTCAAAACTTGGAGGAGCAACTTTGAATGGGAGGGAGGAAGGAGGTCAGTATTATATCTCACAGACCTGTGACCGGGAGCGATTTGAAGGAAGAAAGGTCATTTTTTCGAGGGAGTGTCTCAAACAGTTTTGCAACTCAGGCTGTACCTTTTTATAAGTTTTGTTCCTCCTGGACATTTTCTACTGGGACGGCCCGAAAAGAGTTCCTTTTATTTTCCACCTGAATTTCCGAAAACGTTTTCGTAAATGGTAAACCAAGCCTGTGACGACTGTGTGGCAATGAGAGGAATAATCTAGGAACGTAATGGTGATTCTACTGTTTGATGAGCTAAAGTACCTTCCAAGAACTTGTCATCAGTTAAAAGTCGACTCCTTATACTCTGAATTCTCACACGTTTTTTGGCTTTCTTCGGCTACTTTGGTAACTGTGCATATCAACAAATTTGTATACCTTACTTAGTTTCCTTTGCCTATTCGTATATTTCATTCTTTAGTGCAGTGGTCTGTCTTATCCTGGATGTCTGTGAGCAATGCTCAAGAAATGTGAATTGACTTGGCTGAAAAACGAGAGAGAGTGCCGCACAAAGGCCTGCCAACCACATTTAACACCATCAATCAAGCAATTTTGAGAGTTTTCTGACTCAAGATGTTTTTTTTTTTTGGGGGGGGGGGGGGACGATGGTGCATTTTTTTTTCGCTTGCAATCTAATGGTACTGACATGTCTTTAAGGAAAGGGTGGTTTGGACTATTTTGGCCGTGTATTCATGGCCTTATCTGGCTCGTTCGTAACAATTTCAAAGTCAGCCAAATATCAGGTAAAAATTAAGAGGTCTTTAAATTTAAGGTTTTTTTAACTGCTTTAGCGTTGATTCTCTACTTAAAAAAAACCTTTTAATATAAAATCTAGCAGCGGCTGATAAAAAAGAAAAAGCTTTGTTATCACTTAACTTAACGGCTAGCGACACGTGCTAACTTAAAGTTACAAATTTCAGGAAAGATGTGTTTATGATAAGCTTCACTTTGAAATTTATAATTGCTTCGTTGGCGTTGAGATTACTAACGTTTTTTAATTTAAAAAAAAATTCGTTGTGATTTCCTGTCCACCTGGATTGATGAATCTTAGCTTTGATGCTATTAAAAACATATTTCTGTTAATACTGTGGAAATCCTTCCATTAGTGGCGAACAAGCTCTTCAGAAGAGCAGTTCTCCGTCAATAATGTGCCGTGATTATGAACATGAAGAGAGAAAAAGTAATCCTTCAAAATAGTTAAAAGCGATTTATAGATCTTCAACCCAATAGGCAGTCCTGTCATAGCTACAAATACAATGAAGCAAAACCAACTGTAAGGTATGAATTCCAGTTCTGCCTCAGACACAGCTAGCACAGTTCATGGATGTGTTCAGTACATACCACAAGGAACTTTCGATCAAACTACCCCAGAAGCTTATGTTTGGATTGTCTTCATTGCTGTCATAAACATCATTACTTGCCCACTTACAGCTGCCACAAATGCGCTGATAATAATCGTTGTGAAAACGAAACACCGATTGAAAACCAAGTCTAACATTGCGCTTGCCTGCTTGTCGACTACTGATTTTGCTATGGGGGTGATCGGCCAACCAATTTTCATTTCTGCGGCGATAGCAGAACTGCAAAGAGACGCGCCAACCTACTGTATAAGATTACTATTATCGAGAATCGCTTTAAGAGTATTAGGTATTGCATCATTGTCTCACTTATCCATGCTGAACGTAGAGAGGTACATTGCCATTAAACGTCCCCTGAGGTACGAAACCATCGTCACCGAGAAACGCCTCATATGTCTGTCTGCTCTCCTGTGGATTTCCGTATTACTCTTAAACGTATCATCATCTTTCATTGACAATAAACTCTATCTTGCAGTTGACAATGGTATGATCATTTTTTGCGTGGCCACAATTATCTTATGTCAAGTCTTGCTTTATCACGAAACACGTCGGCATCAAAAACAAATCGCAACCCATCAAGTGTCGTTGGAAGCCAGAGAGAGATTCTTGAAGGAGAGAAAAGCCTTTAAAGTGACAGCAACAGTACTGTTCTTCTTGATATTGTGTTATTTACCTTCAATAGTAGCACGAACGCTAATATCATATTCCTTAATCAATTCAGTTAATTTAGCATACGTTGCCCTTTCTACTAGCCTCACTACAGCAATTCTGAACTCGTTGGTCAACCCAATTATTTACTGTGTACGAATTGCACCGTTTCGCGCTGCGTTTATTCAACTGATGTCCGGAAAAAAGCCCCAAGCAAGCTAAAAAATCGTAAAACGAGTTGTAGGAAGAATAAACCGAATGGGCTATTGACTTAGAGGCCATGAGGGCGAGAGGAATAATTGTTTTACTAAAATCCAGCTAGTTGGTCAAAAATATCGACTCGAGACAAGACAACTTAAGCTAGCAAAACGCAATTCAGCCGCCATTGTTTTGGTTTCAAAGCCAGCGCTTTTCGCTACTAGTGGGCTATAACATAAAGCCTAGTAGCAGCTCTACCAATCAGAACGCAGCATTGATAATAGACCACTAGCTGGATTTACTACTAGACGATATTCACTGATTCCCCGACTCGCGACGACCCTTGGACGAGACACAAATCGCAGCATGATTGCGAGGCTAATGCGGGGAACTTCTTAGCGACAACCCAAAAATCATCAGTAAATTGCGGCTGAGTCGCTGAAAGACGATAGAAATCAGAAAAAAAACTGCAAAGGGTTAAAAGGTCAAACTTAACAGTGAGCTAAAGGGATGCCGGTTTCAATTAACAATACTGTGGTGAGAGCTGGTTGTACTAACAGCAAAATTGAAAAAAGCCACGAAGCCAAAAGAAGAAACAAGAAGTAATCTTAACTAGAAAATGGTAAATTGTGTCAAAACGTCAATATTCGAACCCTTTTTGTATAATATAATACTTCTTATTATTTCTTTTCACTTGTGTGTATCTCTGTAACTACTCAGTATATTATCGTCTGTACAAAACGCTGTGTTCAACTGCGTGCATCTTTTTGTACTCTCACACAGTTGTGATCAAAGATTTTGACAATAATATAACCTAAAATTATAAATAAACTTTACTTTTGAAGACATCTTTGTTCAAACCGATTTAAGTTCCTTAAAATGCATGGACTGCGTGCAGAACGCTAAGCCCCGTCCTGATAAGTAATTATCCACCGAACGTAGTTGTTCGGTTTACTTCAAATACACAAAGATTTTACATCCGCTCCGTTAGAAAATTTCAAATGCAAAGTTTTAAGGACACTGAAATAATCAAAATGGCTTCGGGGATTATTCGCGTTTTTAATATTAATTATAACTCGTTCACCAAGCACTCTTCCCATCAATATCTGGTCAGGATTGCTGTTTTTCTCAGTGATAATGAGCAGATCTTCATTTTGTTGTTTGAAATAATGATCTGTCAAGTATGTTGGCCCTCCGGAACTTTACAACGTTGAAAAATTGTCCTTAAATTCGGCAAACTCAGCCGCAGTTTTCACATCTTTGTATGTCTTCTTGGCGAGAAGTTCCTAATATTTGCCTCGCATTCATGCTCAAGACCCACTCGTTTCTGGACTATCGAGGAATACGAACATTGTCTACTGAACGAGATGGAAGTAATAGACCACACTTTCTATGGGTTTACCGGCGTGATAACCCAAGCGGGATGTTGAGAGAACACGAGAAAAGCGGAGTTGACGGATTTTTCCTGACTATTCCATCTCAAAAGTTAAAAAAAAGAAACCTGGAGGGGTCTATTGTTCATGTTTTCGATTCTGTTTGTATAAAAGGTCGCCATAGTTTTCAGAGAGCGATCTTCAAGAAGTATCTCCATAGCTGTGTAAAGAATGATTCTGCCAATAAATTCAACAATATGACGTCATAATGAAGTCAAATTACGTCATTGTGTCAATCAAGTTATTCCTAGGCGTTGATTATAATGAATACATTAATACTATTCTGTGTAATTTTGGTGCCCAAATCATGACGGCTGTTACACAAAATAAAGCCCAGTCTGAATAGGGTTAACGGATAGTTAATACGAACCGAATTAAAATCACCAATACGCCATTTTCACGAGGACGGCATTTGACTACAACTACCAGACTTCATTTCGTTTTTGCTTTCTTATTTAAATTTGTCACATGATCCTGCTGAGGTTTAAAAAAGCCCTAATTTGTACACGAAAACAGCAAACTGAAAGATTCTGAAACTTTTAGTATAATGACTTCATCATGCAATTGTCCCATTCCACAAAAATTCTCTTGAAACTTCACTTTGATATTAATCGGTACGTTGGCGTAAGGATTAACTAGTAATCGCTATTATTCCCTGTTCAACTCGGATTGGTCGATAAAATTCAGTCTTAGAAGCCCGAGAAACATATCTTGGTTAGACTTTGTTAATCCTTCCATTATTAACGAACACTCTCGTAAGAACACTAATTTCCGCCGGTTGTGCTGTGTTGAGTAACATACACGCAAGAAGTTATCCTTCAAAGTAGATGAAAACACGAGTAGCAGATCGTGAACCCAAGACTCCTAGCTATAAAAACAACACCATTAACCCAAGCCAAAGGGAAGTGATATCAGTTCCAGCTCATCGTCAGACGCTGAGAGGTCATTTAGCGGATGTGACCAGGCCATACAGCAAGAAACTCTGGATCATACTTCCCCGGAGGCTTATGGATGGGTGTGGTCTTTATTGCTTTCGTAAGCATCGTTAACTGGTGTCCATTTACAACTGCTATGAATGCAGTGATCATAATCGCTGTTACGACCAATTGAAACATCGCTTTAAAACCAAGTCTATAACATTGCACTTCCTTTTTTGCATTCAACTGATGGAATAATGGGTGGTGATTGGCCAAACAGAACAAAGGGAAAAAAAAGTGCTTCAAAGCTTATTTTATCGCTAATTTGTTTGTTGCCTTAAAAAAGTAGTTTTGCTTGTCAAAATTAGTTTTTTTTAATCCCTTTTTCTATCTTCAGCTTTAAATTTTGGGATTTCTGCACAAGAACCTAGTATCTAACTCTGGTACAGGAGCTGATTCAACCTATAGTGAAAGGGTATATCTCGGGAAGGCATCATCGGCTTATAGAGTCATCCCAAACACAATCAAGAGTCATTTGAATCGCGATAAAAAAAAAGATTACGTGCAATAGTTTATTTTGTGTTCAGTTTTAGAAGAATCGCCGTCTGATTAAAAGTTAACGCATATTGCAGTTTTAGATATGGATTTCCCGCCTCTCAGATATAAAGCTTACTTAAATAATTAAGTTGAAAGTAGTGTTTTTAATTATACATTACTGGAATGATGTCTTGATACACGATGCAGATCGCTATCAAGAGAATGCAGCTTTTTACTGAGTCTACAATCATAAGCGGTCAGAGAAGTTAATTGCAGTGAATACCACAACTCTACCTTCGTAGAGTAATAATTAAATTATTGTGCACATGAGCTTCGTTTTGATTTCGAATTCAATAGTCAGTTGAAAAAACAAATTTAAGTGAAAAAGAGAACGTGCATATAACCGAACGACGTTTCGGTGTTATAGTGACGCAGTTTTCAAGATTCAAAAGCGTCAATGTTACCGTAAAAAATAAAAATCGATGACAATATTTCATGGTCTCTACTCTTATCGATCATAGAAATGACGTCAAGATGTTCAAAACTTTGCATTAAAACCACTTGAGTTTTGAACATTCTGATGTCATTTCTATGGTCGATGAGAGTATAGGCAATAGGAAATTGTTGGCGATTTGCTAACTGTTAACATATTTGAAACATGCAAAGTCAAGCAAATAGTTTTGCTCGAATAGAGTCCGATTTGGCATTAAAGGTGTCTGAGTTCCCCAATCAGTAACATTTCAAGCGCAAAACAATCGGACTTGCTTTGACACTTTTTAATAACAGGAAACTGGTTGTCTACGTCTTTTGACAATACAGTGTTTTTCGTTATAATGTTTGCCAACAGAGGAGGCTATAACTTGCATCGCACTGTTGGTTTACTGGAAGGGGGTTTTATCTCTTGAACTTTGAGCTTCTCCTGGATTTTGTTGTTAGCGAAATCTGGTTAGATGACTGTGCGGATCTTGTGGCTTGGGCCTTACGAGCTAGGTCCACTAAAACTCAATGATCTTTAAAGGGCAGAACTATTCGAACTTCAGGGATATCTGAAGGAGCAGAAATCGGTAGCTGATCTTCGGCCTTTGAAGCCACAAAATAGCTGATGCTAGTGTCAATAAGACGATGGGGATATTTAAGTCAAGAGAGAATTCATATCAATCGGTCACATTCGTCGAAAAACTACGACCAAAAGGACGATCTAAAGCAATACGCGCGATCAAGCGTAGTTTTCGGCTTAGGCGTTGTCTATGGCGCAATCGACGTGGCTCTCGTAGTGAAGCAGAAGTCCCGTGTTAGTAGCTTTTAGGTAGAGCTCAGCCTCGATTTTAGGGGCTTTATTCAGAAGCTGAATACCGAGAGGAGGACACACAGTCGTCTCTGTTTCTATCGTGAATTTAATTAAAGAATAGAGGATAAGCCTTTAAAAATCCTTTTGGTAAATTGCGCAACTTCGCTTTTTGAAGAGGGAACGCACTCCAAGCTAAAATGTGCTTTTCCGATATTTTTATTTTTCTTCAACCCCGCGGTTATTCCTCTGAGGCTAATTACAACCTGTATTCATTGTAAATCTTATATTCCCCACAACAAGCACTGGATCAGTAGAAAATAGCCCGATTTAACAGTCTGTGATAGATGATATGTGCACCGACAAGCTTAAGGAATTGCCCATCAATCCATACATTGTTAAATGGATCAGTAATTTTTTATTTAAAAGACAACAAAGAGTAATAGCTGATAGTAACACGACCCCCTTTTTTCTATAAACAGAGGTGTGCCTCAGGGCACTATACTTGGGCCCATCCTGTTTTCTGTAATGTTAAATTGATATACTAGCTGTCGATTCAGACAGTTCCATATTGGTTACGTAATTGCAGATGACCTAACTTTAAGCCTTTTGTTGAAGGGAATCCAGAACCAAGCTCCCCAAGAAGTGCAAAACATACTCAGTTGGGCCCAGGACAACCTTATGACTATAAGCCTTCTTACTAAACTAAGGAGATGGTTGTTAAGGGTAAAGTTGAGAGACCCCTTCCCACCGTCACTTTTGATATAAAACAGGAAATATTTTTTAAACTTTATCTTCTAGTTAGTAATCCTACGAATTGGGACAAGCAAATTGATGCCCTTCTTAGCAAAGCAGGGAGGCGTATGCACATATTACGAGTGTGAATAAATATGGCTATAGACTAGACTCTCTACACCACCTCTTCCATAGTTTGATTATACCTGTTTTTACTTATGGCATTTCAGTATGGGATGTTGCTTGTTATGATAAGTGTCTTTCCCAAATAGACAAGTTTCAGAAAAGAGCAGTTCGTTTTGGTTTCCTTAAGGAAGTTTCACCCGTTTTAAGTCTTTTAGAGGCCTCAGATAATAGGTTATGGAAGAGTAAAACTACTTCTACTGATAGCCCTTTGGTACATCTCCTGCCACCCAGTAAAACAAGTTTGTTAAGAAATCGTGGTCATTCCTATGTACTTCCTCAAATTAGGACCGAACGTTTTAAACGCTCTTTTATTAATAGATGCCTCTTCAATTTTATTCAATTGTTTATTGTAATCCAGAACGTTTGTTTTTTGCAACTAATAAAGAGCTTGTTCTTTTATTTTCTTTTCTTTATTTATCACGAAGGAAGCAGAAATTATAGTCATACATCCCTTGCCTTACTGAAGCGGTATCGCGTGATTCACCCTTCCAAAAACTCGTTTCTCAATGTTTTCAGCTTGTGTGTGGTCTTTTTTAAACATCAGTTGAATAAAAGTAACGCGAAACTGTTTAATTCTTACACAAAAAAATAACTGGGTTTAACAACGATTTGAGAACTGCTGTAGCTCTGCCTGTGAAAAGAGCTATGTATGCTAAATTCACTGATTTGATGACATGATTTGATACCAGAGCTCGTGCTACTATAAAGGGTAAATAACACAGCATTAAAACGAAAAGAACCGTTGCTGTCAGTTTAGAAGCTTTTTTCTCCTTCAAGAATTTCTCTTTGGCTTCCAACGAGACTTGCTGGTTAGCGATTTGTTTTTGATGCCGACTTGTTTCGTGGTAAAGCAAAACTTGGCAGAAGAAAATAGTGGCGATGCAAAAAGACGTGACAAAATTGTCAACTCTAAAGTAAAGTTTATTATCAACCACTGACAAAGGCACTGTTAATGGTAATTCTGCGACCCACAGGAGAGAGGACAAACAGTACGAGGCGATTCTTTGTGACGATGGTTTCGTACTTCAGGGCATGTTTAATGGCAATGTAGCTCTCTACGTTCATCATGGCCAAGTGGGACAGTGATAAACTACTTAATACTCTCAAAGCGATTGTCGCTAAAAGCGTTCTTACACAGTACGTACCAGAGGTGTTTCCTTGCAGTTCTGCGATCGTCTTAGAGATGGAAAGAGGTTGGCCGATCACTCCCATTGCCAGATCAGTTGTCGACAAGCAGGCGAGTGCAATGTTAGTGTTGGTGTTCAGTTGGTGCTTAGTCGTAACAGCGATTATGACCAGTGCATTCAAGACAATTGTAAGTGGACAGGTAATGATGCTGAAGACGGCAATGAAGACAAGCCAGCCGTAAGCTTCCGGAGCAGTATGATCGAGAGTTCCTTGGGGAATCGCTGGATCGCATCCACGAACTGTGCTCACCGTATTTGCAGAGGATGAACTTGAATTCATATCTTCTTTTTGGCTTGGCTTTCATAGAGATGTTTCTGTTGCCTAGGCAGGACTATTTCGTTTTGTTGCGGTGACGATCTGTGACTCACTTTTATCTACTTTAAAGGATTACTTTTTTCGTGCATGTTAACCAATGAGTTCAAATGTCGGAAATGGTCTTCTTAAGAAAGAATTCACCTTTAATGGAAAGATAAAGATTTCCTCAGTATTAACAGAAAGATGATTTTAATGTCTTGATGACTTCAGCTAAAAGTCTTCGATCAAGTTGGACAAATAGTATTGACAGGCCGGGAATATTTTTAATTAAAAAGCATCCTTGATCTCAGCGCGAACGAACCAGCTGATGAATTCAATTCCGATCGAAATGACTCAAGAAGACAACTTGAACGTGTTTCGCTGATTTGTGCAAATTCATGCAAAGTCGACCGAATTCACTCGTAGAGAACGCCCTCAGAGAAATAAAAAGAGAAAAAGTTTTAATATCACGTAACATAAAAGGATACTTAACGTTCAAAATTCCAAAAAAAGTCTTTTTTAAGCTCAACTATGAAAACAATGTTCCTTGGCGTTGGGATTAACGAAGCTTTTTAATAAAAAATTTTCGCTTTACTGTCGGCTCTCGATAACTCAAGCCAGCAAGGAAAATAATAATAATAATAACATTTATCATAATAATAACTAATAATTAATTATAATAATAATAATTATAATATTGATAAAATTTTTAAAAAATCTTAATTCAATACTCATAAAAAAATACCCATGTAAAGTGCTTCACTTAAAAAAGAATTAAAACGAAATTTATACCTTAAACATCTGTTAGAAAAAAAAATCATAACGTCTCAATAGGGCCATTTACACGAGGAAAAATAAGACGCGTCTTACATAATAAAATTATAATCCACGAAAATGTTTCCCTACTAATTATTATTACTATTGCTTTTAGCAATCACTACCAATGTTTAACATCTTTTCACTAATTCCTCTTTAAGGACGGTGCCCACTAATGCGAAGTATTTTTTCCCAGATGATGACTATGTGAGACAAGTAGACCATATCAGGGGCTATTGAAATCCAAAAAGAAAAGTTGGGGTAACCGTGCATTTTTCAGAGACAACTGCGCTTCAATATGGAGAAAAACGCTGAATAGGAATTTTTAAGAAAAATGATAAAAAGTTATTTTTCCCAAAATTGCAGAGTGTACACGTGAACTGGCACCAATGCAATAATAATTGTAACAAGGTTTCAAAATAAGCAACAAGTGATAACATGAAAACTGCTTTTTATACGTCTTTTTTTGAAATATCAGCACAACTGGGAAGTTATCAGCAGTAACCCTTCTCCACGCGTTTGCCTTAAAAATAGCGTAAAGGACATTTTCCCCGAACCAAAAATTGATCGTTTGCTGAGTAGGCTTACTACTTTCATTTGGTAAGATAAAAAGTAGGGATTACCACGCGTTTTAAGTAGTTAAATTGGTTGGTTTCACCTTAACTTAATAGCTTTGAGGGTTATTTACAATTTCTCCCATCCCCTCCTCGGTCAGTTTCACTATTCCTTCACTCAACGCGGAGTACTCTGGGATATCCACAATGGCTAACAGTCAGAGAAACGGCAACAACCCAGGGAGGAAAGCAAAAACAGAAAGTCAAGCAGGACATTTCATGGAGTCTAAGGAAAACAAATTATTCTATTTCATTTAACTGGAGCTTCTCCGTCTCAAAATTTAATTTTTTTGGAGAAGAGCAATCTCCAAGGTATTAAAGATTACTTCCAGCGCACAGAGAGTAGTATGGCGAGCTCAAGATCCAAGGCTGGTGCTGTAAACAAACTACTGTACTGTAGTGGAAAATAGTCGACAGGGACTCTTAGACAGGTACTCCTTCAATCGTTTGCTTACCTGTACATGTCCTCAAGATTTTTTGATCTGTAGATGTAATATGGATTGTAAAGTTCTATCGTTTTTTATCATTTTACCCGTTACCTCGATCGAATACGTTATTAAACTTGCATACATTCAATGAGCTTATATCTGTACTTTGCGCTATCTCTTTCGGGCTTTGCCACAAATTTCATATGACATAAATGATTTGCATAGACTCAAGTTCCATACATGAGCTCTCTTTTAAAAAAGCTGAATACTGCTAAAGTAGTTGTACCGAATTCGTTAATGTACTCTCATATATAAACTGGGCCTTAATGATCATTTCATATTTTTCGTTTTGATTTTTTTCTTACTGTAGCATTCTGTGTCATGATCATTCATTATTTTTCGTTCCTAAATGTTAAGTTTAGACTTAACAGTGTCCGTTAAATCTAAGAAAGTCCTAGAATGGAAATACTTTGTTTTACCTTGTATCTTAAGTTTGTATTTAAACAGCCAAATGGCAGCTATGTCTGAAATGTCCAGATTATGTGTGGCCTGAAATTGAACCTTAAGAAATACCATCTACACGACAAGCTACCGATGAGTCAATAATTTTAGTGCTTACTAATGCCTTAGTAATGCTTAAATAACAATGATAATCGTAAAAAGCATAACAATTTTTTTACGATTTTTTCCACGATAAAAGGGTTTCCTTTGCGGTCCGCACTATTTGTGAAGCTGCGATCTCAGCAATCCAAGAAGTCTTGTGATAGTTGTTTTCTTGTTTGTTCAACAAATATAGGCCTCGGACTCTCAATAAAAGGGACATCTGAACGCTTTAAATCTATCTTCTGGTGAATGATTACATAAAATCTTACAAAATTATAGAAACATTCGGGAAAGTGTTTATAGCCGATTAGCCGATAAAACGCGAAGGACGCGAGTGAAAGGTAAGCTTGCAGTTTCTCGATTAAGCAGAGGACTATTTTGAGCTATTTTCCTTCTGATTTACTGATCCTTTCCTTTTAAGGGATCGTTTAATACCCAATACTCCAAGCGTAACATCTGGAAGCGAATAACTTTTGATGTTTTAGAATTGACTTTTGTTGACTATAAAATGTTCGGTCAAATCGACCATACGGTTAGCAACATGTGCATGCATACTTCTTCGGTTTTCAAAGAACTGACAAGGTAAATAGTTAGAAATTATTTTTCATCTGTTGAAAAAGGACGCATCTTTTCCACAAGAAATAATTAGAACCTCCCCCAGACTTACAGGAGACAAAACCAGTCCGCGTGTCCTGCGTGTTGAGTATCTATTTCGCGTCGCGCGTGACTACTTTGGCATGCGCAGAAAATGTGCGCAGTAACAATAGTGGGCGCCGTCCTTAAAATGTGCCACGATTTCAACATGTACCAAAAACGATAAGAATATTAAATATAATTATAGTAATAATTGTATATGCAATATTCAAAATCTTTTGTCTAAATCAAAATATTGCGTGATAATAATAATAATAACAATAATAATAATAATTCAAAAGTAGGTTGAATTTGATCGTCCAGGTGAACGTAGTCCTGGACAGGACTGTTGTTGTTGACAGTAACTGACGTTTTGACAACCTGTGCGGTAGTCATCTTCAGAGTCAAAGTGAGTTGTATCACGTCAGTTGATAGTATTATACTCTGGTTATTGGTCTGATTGGTCAATTACGTTGCGATGTAATTGGTCGTCTGCCAGTTAAGCCGTGATGTTATTGGCTATGAAGACTTGTCATCAGTAACTGGTGCGTTTCGATTCGTCTATTATCACAGTTAAACAGTCGTCTATTGTTAGTCAAGTTGTCAGTTCTCCAGTCGTTCTCTCGTAGTTGGTTTTGCTTGATCTCGTCAATAAGTCGTTTGTACGGCGCTGGTAACTGTTGGCTACGATTCAGTCGCGTTTGTTCTAAGTTAGTAAACCAGCTTTCTAAAGTAAGACGTTCAAAGTAGTCTGTCGAATACGTTTTACATGTCGCAGAGTCCCAGTCAATTTGATGTTTCGTCTGTAAATGGTGCTCAGCAATGTGATTGTTGACGTCACCATTCCTCGTCGCTCGTTCGTGTTCGGTCAGTCGCGTGCTTAGATTTCTGCCGGTTTCACCAATGTAAGAATCCTGGCAGTCGCAGCATTTGATCTTGTATACTGCTCCCTGTCTGTCCTCCGGTTTGTCTTTGTCCTTGACATAAGTAAGCAGTCGCCGAAAAGTGGTTATCGGTTTGTGTGCAACACGTATATTGTAAGGTTGTAATATACGTGCAATAGTTTGAGAGGTGCCTCTGATGTACGGTATAGTCGCTGTCGTAACAGGGCCAGAGTTGGTCTGAGTGTTGAAATCAGTGTTACTGTGAGTGCTCCGTCTAACGAAGTCGGTATTGTAATTGCTCTTACTTAAAACGTTGTTAAGATAATCAGTCTTGTCTTGTAGGCTGTCAGGTGAGTCGCAAACTAGTTGCGCTCGTCTCGTTAAAGTCCGGATAGTAGTAGCCTTGTGAGAGGTCGGGTTGTACGAAGACTGGTCCAGTAATCGGTCGGTGTGTGTCGGTTTTCTGTAAATAGTCGTTTTTAGTTTGTTGTTGTCGCGAGTGACCAAGCAGTCTAGAAAGGTATCTCACAATTTTCTTCGATCTCCTTAGTGAGCTGTATGTCCGAGTTGTGTCTGTTAAGGTGTTCGTGAAAATCGTCGATTCCGTCTTTGTGTACGGAGGTGAATGTGTCGTCAACGTAACGTAGCCAAAGAGGTACAGTTCGCGTGTAGGTAGCTACGGCTTGTTCCTCGATGTTTTGCATGACAATTTCTGCTACAACAGAAACTGGAGAGCCCAAAGCTGTACCGTGTAACTGTTTGTAGTGTTTGCCGTTGTACTGAAAATACGTCGAAGTCAAACAGAGGTTGAGTAGGTCCATAATGTCGTCTGAAGGTAGTACAGACGTACACAAAGACGGAATCGACGATCTTCACGAACACCTCAACAGACAGAACGGGGACTGCGCTTGCCGCATTTGCGGAGGCTGAACTTGAATTCATACCTTCTTTTTGCCTTAACTTTCATAAAGATGTTTCTGTAGCCTAGGCAGGACTATCTCGTTTTGTTGGGATGACGATCTGTGACTCACTTTTATCTATTTTAAAGGATTACTTTTTTTCGTGCATGTTAACCAATAGTCAAGAGCTCAAATGTCGGAAATGCTCTTCTTAAGGTGATTCACTGGTTTTGCTCTGCGCATCTCTTACTGCGCATAACAAGACGGCCACCGTAAAAAAGAGCATCTGAAGTAACATTATTTAAATGAAGTTCACTGAAGAGAAACTCTATTGGAATTTTTGCTTGCGGTTGTTTCTTGCCGAGTTGAGACTGTGTGTGTTGGGAATGTGCACAACGTAAGCAGTACGCGTGTTGCTGAGTTCGACTTCCTCACGGAGAACCTCGCCGAGTGGATGTTAACCTTGTACTTACTCATTTTGATTTTCATGATTTAAACGCTTTCTTTATCAGATTGTGTCCTAACTGTGATATCTCGATGTAAATTCTGTAAAAACAAATTTTTTATTACTTTCTTTCCCCTTTCACACACATGCCATTTTGAATCCTCTCCCAAAAATCGAAGAAAATGTCTTTGGTGCGCACTGTCTACAGCTCTACCGCAAAAACGAGTACGGTGACCCCCATTTTTTATTTCATGTTTTTAATAAGGACAGTTCTTCCTTTAGATGAGAAAAAAAGTGGCACAAATCTATGTTCAGTTTTTTGGCAGTTTTACTAAATTGTACGGATTGAGCTATCTCTGGTCGAAGAGCGCGTGTCCAATTCAAATCTACTTTGGAGCGTTAGGTAAAAGCAAGGATATTGAAAGGCATTTTTCTGCAACGTAAGTCGATAAACAATACATTAAAGTCAAATTCTGTGCGTTACCACATGCATCATCGAAAAAATCTCTCCTTTTTGTCTACTTTTGGGCTACGCGGGGTTTTTGCCAAAGGGTCCTAAATAGCCGTATTTGTCAGCATTGTGACGTCAAAACAAGCACGGTGACCCTCACTTTTAATTACTTTTTTATCATGTTTTTGACTCGTTACATCAGTAGACCAACTTTCATCTATAATCTGTGTTAGATTCTTTTACTAAGGAATCACCTTAAGAACGAATTTACCTTTAGTAGAAAGATTTCCTCAGTATTAACAGAAAGATGATTTTAATGGCATCAATCAAGTTGGACAAAACATGTCGGAAATGGTCTTCTTAAGAAGGAATTTACCTTTAGTGGAAATATTTCCTCAGTATTAACAGAAAGATGATTTTAATGGCATTGATCAAATTGGACAAAAAATGTCTGAAATGGTCTCCTTAAGAAGGAATTTACCTTGAGTGGAAAGATTTCCTCAGTATTAACAGAAAGATGAGTTTAATGGCAGCAATTAAGTTGGACAAAAAATTCAGGCTATCTATTTTAAAGGATTACTTTTTTTCGTGCGTGTTAACCAATAGTCAAGAGCTCAAATATCGGAAATGCTCTTCTTAAGGTGATTCACTGGTTTTGCTCTGCACATCTCTTACTGCGCATAACAAGACGGCCACCGTAAAAAAAAACATCTGAAGTAACATTATTTAAATGAAGTTCACTGAAGAGAAACTCTATTGGAATTTTTGCTTGCGGTTGTTTCTTGCCGAGTTGAGACTGTGTGTGCTGGGAATGTGCACAACGTAAGCAGTACGCGTGTTGCTGAGTTCGACTTCCTCACGGAGAACCTCGCCGAGTGGATGTTAACCTTGTACTTACTCATTTTGATTTTCATGATTTAAACGCTTTCTTTAGCACATTGTGTCCTAATTGTGATATCTCGATGTAAATTCTGTAAAAATGAATTTTTTATTACTTTCTTTCCCCTTTCACACACATGTCATTTTGAATCTCGCCCCAGTCCTCTCCCAAAAATCGAAAAAATGTTTTTGGTGCGCACTTTCTGCAGCTCTACTGCAAAAACGAGTACGGTGACCCCCATTTTTTATTTCATGATTTAATAAGGACAGTTCTTCCTTATGATGAGAAAAAAATTGGCACAAATCTTTGTTCAGTTTTTTGGCAATTTTACTAAATTGTACGGATTGAGCTATCTCTGGTCGAAGAGCGTGTGTCCAATTTAAATCTACTTTGGAGCGTTATGTAAAAGCAAGGGCATTGAAAGGCATTTTTCTGCAACGTAAGTCGATAAATAATACATTAAAGTCAAATTCTGTGCGTTGCCACATGCATCATCGAAAAAATATCTCCTTTTTGTCTTGTTTTGGGCTGCGCGGGGTTTTAACAAAGGGTTCTAATTAGCCGTATTTGTCGGCATTGTGACGTCAAAAAAAAAGCACGGTGACCCTTACTTTTCATTACTTTTTTATAATCTTCTTGACTCGTTACATCAGTGTACCAAGTTTCATCAATAATCTATTTTAGGTTCTTTTACTAAGGAATCACCTTAAGAACGAATTTACCTTTAGTGGAAAGATTTCCTCAGTATCAACAGAAAGATGATTTTTATGGCATCAATCAAATTGGACAAAAAATGTCTGAAATGGTCTTCTTAAGAAGGAATTTACCTTGAGTGGAAAGATTTCCTCAGTATTAACAGAAAGATGATTTTAATGGCATCAATCAAGTTGAACAAAAAATACAGACTATCTATTATAAAGGATTACTTTTTTTCGTACATGTTAACCAATAGTCAAGAGCTCAAATGTCGGAAATGCCCTTCTTAAGGTGATTCACTGGTTTTGCTCTGCGCATCTCTTACTGCGCATAACAAGATGGCCACCGTAAAAAAAAGCATCTGAAGTAACATTATTTAAATGAAGTTCACTGAAGAGAAACTCTATTGGAATTTTTGCTTGCGGTTGTTTCTTGCCGAGGTGAGACTGTGTGTGTTGGGAATGTGCATAACGTAAGCATTACGCGTGTTGCTGAGTTCGACTTCCTCACGGAGAACCTCGCTGAGTGGATGTTAACTTGTACTTACTCATTTTGATTTTCATGATTTAAACGCTTTTTTTATCAGATTGTGTCCTAACTGTGATATCTCGATGTAAATTCTGTAAAAACGAATTTTTTATTACTTTCTTTCCCCTTTCACACACATGCCATTTTGAATCCTCTCCCAAAAATCGAAGAAAATGTCTTTGGTGCGCACTGTCTACAGCTCTACCGCAAAAACGAGTACGGTGACCCCCATTTTTTATTTCATGTTTTTAATAAGGACAGTTCTTCCTTTAGATGAGAAAAAAAGTGGCACAAATCTATGTTCAGTTTTTTGGCAGTTTTACTAAATTGTACGGATTGAGCTATCTCTGGTCGAAGAGCGCGTGTCCAATTCAAATCTACTTTGGAGCGTTAGGTAAAAGCAAGGATATTGAAAGGCATTTTTCTGCAACGTAAGTCGATAAACAATACATTAAAGTCAAATTCTGTGCGTTACCACATGCATCATCGAAAAAATCTCTCCTTTTTGTCTACTTTTGGGCTACGCGGGGTTTTTGCCAAAGGGTCCTAAATAGCCGTATTTGTCAGCATTGTGACGTCAAAACAAGCACGGTGACCCTCACTTTTAATTACTTTTTTATCATGTTTTTGACTCGTTACATCAGTAGACCAACTTTCATCTATAATCTGTGTTAGATTCTTTTACTAAGGAATCACCTTAAGAACGAATTTACCTTTAGTAGAAAGATTTCCTCAGTATTAACAGAAAGATGATTTTAATGGCATCAATCAAGTTGGACAAAACATGTCGGAAATGGTCTTCTTAAGAAGGAATTTACCTTTAGTGGAAATATTTCCTCAGTATTAACAGAAAGATGATTTTAATGGCATTGATCAAATTGGACAAAAAATGTCTGAAATGGTCTCCTTAAGAAGGAATTTACCTTGAGTGGAAAGATTTCCTCAGTATTAACAGAAAGATGAGTTTAATGGCAGCAATTAAGTTGGACAAAAAATTCAGGCTATCTATTTTAAAGGATTACTTTTTTTCGTGCGTGTTAACCAATAGTCAAGAGCTCAAATATCGGAAATGCTCTTCTTAAGGTGATTCACTGGTTTTGCTCTGCACATCTCTTACTGCGCATAACAAGACGGCCACCGTAAAAAAAAACATCTGAAGTAACATTATTTAAATGAAGTTCACTGAAGAGAAACTCTATTGGAATTTTTGCTTGCGGTTGTTTCTTGCCGAGTTGAGACTGTGTGTGCTGGGAATGTGCACAACGTAAGCAGTACGCGTGTTGCTGAGTTCGACTTCCTCACGGAGAACCTCGCCGAGTGGATGTTAACCTTGTACTTACTCATTTTGATTTTCATGATTTAAACGCTTTCTTTAGCACATTGTGTCCTAATTGTGATATCTCGATGTAAATTCTGTAAAAATGAATTTTTTATTACTTTCTTTCCCCTTTCACACACATGTCATTTTGAATCTCGCCCCAGTCCTCTCCCAAAAATCGAAAAAATGTTTTTGGTGCGCACTTTCTGCAGCTCTACTGCAAAAACGAGTACGGTGACCCCCATTTTTTATTTCATGATTTAATAAGGACAGTTCTTCCTTATGATGAGAAAAAAATTGGCACAAATCTTTGTTCAGTTTTTTGGCAATTTTACTAAATTGTACGGATTGAGCTATCTCTGGTCGAAGAGCGTGTGTCCAATTTAAATCTACTTTGGAGCGTTATGTAAAAGCAAGGGCATTGAAAGGCATTTTTCTGCAACGTAAGTCGATAAATAATACATTAAAGTCAAATTCTGTGCGTTGCCACATGCATCATCGAAAAAATATCTCCTTTTTGTCTTGTTTTGGGCTGCGCGGGGTTTTAACAAAGGGTTCTAATTAGCCGTATTTGTCGGCATTGTGACGTCAAAAAAAAAGCACGGTGACCCTTACTTTTCATTACTTTTTTATAATCTTCTTGACTCGTTACATCAGTGTACCAAGTTTCATCAATAATCTATTTTAGGTTCTTTTACTAAGGAATCACCTTAAGAACGAATTTACCTTTAGTGGAAAGATTTCCTCAGTATCAACAGAAAGATGATTTTTATGGCATCAATCAAATTGGACAAAAAATGTCTGAAATGGTCTTCTTAAGAAGGAATTTACCTTGAGTGGAAAGATTTCCTCAGTATTAACAGAAAGATGATTTTAATGGCATCAATCAAGTTGAACAAAAAATACAGACTATCTATTATAAAGGATTACTTTTTTTCGTACATGTTAACCAATAGTCAAGAGCTCAAATGTCGGAAATGCCCTTCTTAAGGTGATTCACTGGTTTTGCTCTGCGCATCTCTTACTGCGCATAACAAGATGGCCACCGTAAAAAAAAGCATCTGAAGTAACATTATTTAAATGAAGTTCACTGAAGAGAAACTCTATTGGAATTTTTGCTTGCGGTTGTTTCTTGCCGAGGTGAGACTGTGTGTGTTGGGAATGTGCATAACGTAAGCATTACGCGTGTTGCTGAGTTCGACTTCCTCACGGAGAACCTCGCTGAGTGGATGTTAACTTGTACTTACTCATTTTGATTTTCATGATTTAAACGCTTTTTTTATCAGATTGTGTCCTAACTGTGATATCTCGATGTAAATTCTGTAAAAACGAATTTTTTATTACTTTCTTTCCCCTTTCACACACATGCCATTTTCAATCCTCTCCCAAAAATCGAAGAAAATGCTTTTGGTGCGCACTTTCTGCAGCTCTACCGCAAAAACGAGTACGGTGACCGCCATTTTTTATTTCATGATTTTAAATAAGGACAGTGCTTCCTTTCGATGAGAAAAAAATTGGTACAAATGTATGTTCAGTTTTTTTGCCCAGGTTTTTGCCAAAGGGTCCTAAATAGCCGTATTTGTCAGCGTTGTGACGTCAAAAACAGGCACAGGAACCCCCCCTTTTTATTACTTTTTTATTATCTTCTTGACTCGTTACATCAGTGTACCAAGTTTCATCTATAATCTATGTTAGGTTCTTTTACTAAAGAATCACCTTAAGAACGAATTTACCTTTAGTGGAAAGATTTCCTCAGTATTAACAGAAAGATGATTTTAATGGCATCAATCAAGTTGGACAAAACATGTCGGAAATGGTCTTTTTAAGAAGGAATTTAACTTTAGTGGAAAGGTTTCCTCAGTGTTAACAGAAAGATCCCATGATTTTAATGGCATCAATCAAGTTGGACAAAAAATGTCGGAAATGGTCTTCTTAAGAAGAAATTTATCTCTAGTGGAAAGATTTCCTCAGTATTAAAAGAAAGGTGATTTTAATGGCATCATTCAAGTTGGACAAAAAATACAGGCGGGGAATATTTTTCATTAAAAAGCGTCCTTGATCCCAGCGAGAACGAACCAGCTGGTATATTCAATGTTTTAATTTCGATCTAAATGACTCAAGAAGACACTAGGGATATTTAACAACCACGACGGCAACAAACATCTCCCATTTTTATTTTGCTTGATGGAAGATCTAGCAAATGTTATAAAAAGTAGGTTTTCATAGCTTACTTGCTGGCTCTTTGCTGAAAGAATTACTAACAATTTTTTATTATCTTCCTTGTCAGTGACCCCTTATGTAACTTGATTGATTATTTGTACTTTTAGGTACTATTAATTAAATAGTATTGTTAACATTATGGAAATCTTCACTTCATAATTCTACCTAATTTCAAAACTAGTGAGATCAGTCAAGAGGTTTTCTGACAAAACATTTATTTTTAACGATGTGGTATGTATTGTATGTGTAATCTTTATATTATACAGTCAAACAAGTCTTCGGGAAAACGATACTTTGCAACTACTCTTAACGTGTTTCACTGATTCGTTAAAACAAATTCATGCAATTACCGAATTATCGAGTAGAATTTCAATGTGTATCGTAATCATTTGCAAGACAGTGTCAATTCTATACAAATAAAAAAACGCTTAATTAAAGATCTAAGAGCGCTTTCTGAGAGATTAAAAAAAGTTGCTTTCACTGAAAATGAAAGGACACTTAACGCTTCAATTTTCACAAAGCTCATTTCAAGCTTCACTTTGATAATAATATACTCGTTAAGGAGTGGGAATTAACGACACTTAGTTAATTTGAAAATTTCGCTATGCTCAATGACTCGAGCATGCAAGGGAAATAAAAAAAGTTCGAGTTATCGAGAGTTCGAAGAAAATATCTGAAAATAACAAAATGGAATGGGAAAGGAATGCAAACAGCATGCCGCTCCCTTAGGAACAGCAAGAAATTTGTTGATATTTCTAGAAAAAAAAAAACAAAGAAACAACAACAACAGCTTAATACAAGAATACAAGGAATAGAATACAAGGTCACTTTGAAACAATTTCAGTGTTTTAGACTGCAGTACCTTACTTCGAGTTACCGAGGGTAATTGCAGTACATTTTTAAGAAGGAAATCCAGGGAAAACCGATTTTGGTTCGACTTAGCGCGAGTTTGAGTCATCGGGTGAACTATTATTCCTGTCCAACTCGATTAACTAATTTTAGCTTTAACATGATTGACGTTAACATAATTGATAATTTTAAGCTCAACAAAGCCATTGATATTCGGTGAAGCTCAAAAAACGTCCTGGATTAAACTAACACAAACCGACCTAGAGCTACAAAAAAAGCCTTCGAAAGCTCTTTTCAAGAATTGCTTTGACGTATTTAATATTAGTCTGTTAAGTGGGCCTTACCAAAAGCCGACGGTTTTAATCTAAAATATTGGTTGTGATTAGTCAGGTCGAATTCAGTAATTAACTAGTGAATTTTACCTTAAGAGGCCATTAAAACCATATTTTTGCTAATGGTGTGGAAATCACCCTATTCACATGGCAAATCCGGTCGTATTGTGTTCGTTATTATGCCAAAAACTGCTGAAAAATCGGTAAAAGAGAGTTTTAGACCGCCAGTTCAATAGATGGTCGCGCAGGCAATACCCAGAAAGAAACTGACTTGTCTTCATCAAGTTGGGCCAAAGAGAAGATATGAATTCAACTGCAGCATCAGACTCGACGAGGACAGTTCCTGCATGTGATCCAGCGATTCTGCAAGGAACGCTTGATCATACAACCCGGGAGGCCTATGGATGGCTTGTCTTCATTACCGTCATCTGCATCGTTACCTGTCCACTTACAACTACAATGAATGCACTGATCATAATCTCTGTAAAGACTAAAAATCAATTGAAAACCAAGTCTAATATTGCACTCGCTTGTTTGTCGACTACTGATCTGGCAATGGGTGTGATTGGCAAACCTCTATATATCTCTGTTGTGATCGCCGAACTGCAAGGAAACACCTCCAGTACGTACTGTATAAGAACGCTGTTAGCGACAATCGTTTTAAGAGTGTTAGGTATAGCATCACTGTCTCACTTAGCCATGGTGAACCTAGAGAGGTACATTGCCATCAAACATGCCCTGCGGTACGAAACCATCGTTACTGAAAAACGCCTCACTTGTTTGTCTGCTCTTCTGTGGATTATATTATTGACAATAACTGTCTCTTTATCTTTCTTTGATGAAAACACTTATCTTAAGGTTGACACCACTACTTTGTCTCTTTGCATAACCACTATTATCTTCTGTCAAGTTGTGCTTTACCATGAAACACGTCGGCATCAAAAAGAAATCGCTGCCGGGCAATTCTCCATGGAAGCCAGAGAAAAATTCTTAAGGGAGAAAAAAGCTTTTAAACTGACAACAATGATACTTTTCTCCTTGATATTGTGTTATTTACCTTTCGTAGTAGCACGAATACTAATATCAAAGTCTGTTATCAATTCGGTCAACTTAGCATACATAGCCCTATTTACAGGCAGAACAGTGGCAATTTTCAACTCGATGGTCAACCCGATCATTTACTGTGTACGGATTAGACAGTTTCGCGTTGCGTTTATTCAACTTTTGTTTAGAAAAAGCAGCACGGAAGCTTAAAACATCGAGAAACGAGGTTTTGGAAAATTAAACAAGGGGTCCCTTGAATGGTAAAACAGCGAGCAAACTTACCAGGGAATAATCAGATGTTGAATTTAACTCATGCATTGCCTTCTAAAATTGACGCGAAGCTGACTCAGGCGAAGATACAAACAAATGATAGATTTGCGGTGTTCAGTAGAATTCAATTGTACAGATATAGTTGATCGCCACTAGTTGTAAATAATTGCATGCTCTCGATAGCGATCTTCGATAAACATGTATCAAAACAAACATAGTGTATTATATAAATCATTATGAAAACGATTCACTGTTAAATTACTCTCATAATTAATATAGTTTACTCAGAGTAGTCGGGGCATCTTTTTCAAATTTTTAAATGTAATCAGCCTTAATTAACAACGGCTATAATTACAAGAAATCGCTGGCAGATCCAAGATGGTGGATAGTTCTAGTTACTTTTTTAATGGTAAGTCAGACGCGAGGATGGCATACTTCCCAAGTTTAGAGGTTTTAAATGTGTAAGCCAACTTTATTTTATTATTAACACCTATAATTTTTGGCTTTACGGCTACTGTAAAAAAATGATGAGATTTGGGTACCGCTAATAAACTCGTCAAGATGATGTTTTAAATGACCCCACGTTATTGTGTATCCAATTGTGTGAATCATACCTAGATGTTGGACATGATTATTACATTATGTAGTGCAATTTTGGCGGCCGCATCATGAATGGTTTTTAAGTCACAAGAGAAGGGGAGGGCGTGGCTACGAACCCGGTCTGAATAGGACTAAAGAATAATAACCCTACAACCCGACCTCTCACAAGGCTACTACTATCCGGACTCTGACGAGACGAGCGCAACTAATTTGCGACTCACCTGACAGCCTACAAGACGAGACTGATTATCTTAACGTTTTTAGTAAGAACAATTAGAACATGGACTTTGTTAGACGGTACAGTCGCAGTAACACTGATTCCAACACTCAGACCAACTCTGGCCGCCGCCTGTTACGACAGCGACTATATACCGTACATCTGAAACTATTGCACCTCTGAAACTATTGCACGTATATTATATTACAACCTTGCAATATACGTGTTGCACACAAACCGATAACCACTTTACGGCGACTGCTTACTAATGTCAAGGACAAAGACAAACCGGAGGACAGACAGGGAGAAGTATACAAGATCAAATGCTGTGACTGCCAGGCTTCTTACATTGGTGAAACCGGCAGAAACCTAAGGACGCGACTGACCGAACACGAACGAGCGACGAGGAATGGTGACGTCAACAATCACATTGCTGAGCACCATTTACAGACGAAACATCAAATTGACTGGGACTCTGCGACATGTAAAACGTATTCGACAGACTACTATCAACGTCTTACGTTAGAAAGCTGGTTTACTAAGTTAAACTTAGAACAAACGCCGCTGAATCGTAGCCAACAGTTACCGGCGCCGTACAAACGACTTATTGACGAGATCAAGCAAAACTAACTACGAGAGAATGACAATTTGACTAACAATAGACGACTGTTTAACTGTGGCAACAGACGGATCGAAACGCACCAATTACTGATTACGAGTCTTCATAGCCAATAATATCACGGCTTAACTGACAGACGACCAATTACATCGCAACGTAATTGACCAATCAGATCAATAACCAGAGTATGATACCAACAACTGACGTGATACAATTCACCTTGACTCTGAAGATGACTACCGCACAGGTTGTCGAAACGCCAGTCACTGTCAACGACAACAGTCCTATTCAGTACTACGTTCACCCGGACAATCAGACTCAACCTACTTTTGAACTTTCCTATTCCTACACATTACCCGCTGGAAATGCTAATAGATTCATGACGTCCTCATTAAAAGAAAATTTCTACAGTTCAATGGAAACCGCCTCCCCACAGTACCGCGATGAACACAAAGACAGCAGTTTCGTTTGGCAACATTTTCATGGCATATATTGAAACACGAATTCTAAGCAAAACCGTCTTTAAACCAACAGTTTGGAAACCACCATAGACGACAGGACAAATCAGACATCGCAGACGAGTTTCTTCGAACAAGCAAACTTACAGCACCCTTTATTTTATTTTATTTTATTTCGCACACACAAGCAATTACAATACATTACATTTACAAATCATTACAGGGAACTGTTATCGTTTACAAAAAAAAAAGGCTGCCTGCCTTATGGTCCTCCATCATCCATCTGCCCGTTTGTCACTTGTACTTTAATTAACTGTATTGGTCAAATTATATTCTGAGGGGAATTGTTTGAAAGTAGGCCATTTCTTCCTAAAAGAGGCTAAGTTATTATTATCAAACGGAATCTGTTTCTCAATTTCCATGGAGCGTATGACTAACTGACTGTACACTTGTACTGTAGGAATAGTATTTCGTAGTTTGCAACTATATATATAGTGTCTAGCAATGAGGAGCACCCTACTATTAAATTCAAGGCCGAAATATCTGACACTGAGACTGTGTTTTAGACACGGTTGTATATATAAAGGCACACTAGAAGATTCAACAAAAAGCTATCCTTGATGTGGAGACACATTTTAAACAAACGGAAACCTTCTATTACAGGCATTTCACTCCTTGTTACCCACTAAGTGTTAAAATGGATTTGCCTTACAAACGCCTTTCAATTTCAAAAACGCTTGATGGACACAGGCTACCCACACAATTTGAAAGAAAAGCTACTGTTAGAAATTAACTCAAAGGAAGGACGCGATTCATGAATCAAAACAACAAGGAAGAAAAAGAACTTTTGCCTTTCGTGATAATACCAACCGTAAGCGTCTATTATAAATATAATTTATGTAAGGATTAACTAGTAATCGCTATTATTCCCCGTCCAACTCGGATTGGTCAATAATTATAAAATTCAGTCTTAGAAGCCCGAGAATCATATCTTGGTTAATACTATGTTAATCGTTCCATTATTAATGAACACTCTCGTAAGAAGGCCAATTTCCGCCATTTGTGCTCTGTTGATTAACATGCACGAAAGAACTAATCGTTTAAAGTAGATGAAAACACGAGTCATAGATCGTGAACACAGGATATAGTCCCCAATGCCATAGCTATAAAAACAACCCCATTAACCCAAGCCAAAGAGAGGTGATATCAATTCCAGCTCAGCTTCAGACGCAGAGAGGTCATTTAGTCATGTGACTAGGCCATACATCAAGAAACTCTTGATCATACTTCCCTGGAGGCTTATGGACGGGTGATCTTTATTGCTTTCATAAGCATCGTTACCTGTCCACTTACAACTACTATGAATGCACTGATCATAATCGCTGTTAAGACCAAACATCGCTTAAAATCCTAGTCTATTAAATCATTGCACTTGCTTCATGCATTCAACTGATGGAATGGGGAGGGGGGGTGGGGGGGCGCTTCAAAGCAGTTATCGTTAATTCCTGACGCCTTAAAAAGTAATTTTTCCCGTCAAAATTAGGTTTTTAATCACCTTTTCTATCTTCAGCTTCAAAACAATTTTAAATGTTGGGATTTCTGTGCAAGAACCTAGTAATTAACACAGGTAAAGGAGCTGATTCAACCAATAGTGAAACGGTATCTCTTGAGACGGCGGCATCATTAGCTTATAGAGTCATCCCAAACACTATCAAAGAGTCAGTTTGAATCGCGATAATAAAAAAAATGCATGCAATTGTTTTGCTTTTTAGTTTTAGAAGAATCACCATGTGATTAAAAATTTAACGCATATTGCAGTTTTGGATGAAGAAGATTTCCCGCATCTCAGTAAATATCTATTCATTTATTCTTCCACTAATTAGAACGCACAGTTTGATCGCGATAGAAATAATTTAGTGCATTCGCTCTTTACAATTTATTAAATGGCTTATAATGATGACTTTGGAAGAAAATGTCGTACTATGGGCTTCGTCGCTACGCACCTCCTCCTCAAAGGAGGAGTACTACCCCGGGAGTTAAGCCTTGTATTTTGATTGGAAGTACGTTGATGTAAGCTTAACTTCTGATCTGTAAATTAATCAACTTTGATATAATGGCTTTTACTACTCTTGCTTCTGCATAACTAAAGGAACTAACAATTATTTGTCTTATTTTTCCACTCGAATGGCCAAGCATTCGACTGAACATGTTAATTTCAGAAGCAATTATTTAATACAAAAAAAGTATATATATATTAATTAAACGATGGTTAATCAAAAAGGAATTATAATATCGACAAATGGTCCTTTTCCGTTGGGAATAACGCAATCACTTAGTAATTCAATTACATCTGTTAACATGATTGATAATTTTAAGCTCAACTAGCCATTGATATTCCGTGAAAATCCAAGAACGAGGGGCACCCAACGACGTTTTCCTCCTGCATTGAAAACACTTTTTAGGCTATCCAGAGTACTTTTAGATCTCTAGAAATGCATTCTAAGCGGCGCTATAAAATTTGTATCTGTTCAGTCATCCTAGGGGAAATTGCATTGAGTCTTACCGAAATTACAAGGGCTTCAGTAATATTTTCAAGAAAATTTTAGATGCATATTGAAGTTTTACGAAAGTGAAAATTTTTCTGATTTCTCTCTCCACCTTTTCGAATCCGAAAATTTTAGGTTTCCTTTTTCTACGAACAAATAGCTTCATGTGGGAAAGAGAAAATTATACTTTAGAAAATCGTAGCGAATTCATTGGAAATTCTACGTCTAGTGGAACGGTTATCTAGAAATGTTTAGCCTTCCTCGAGATAGAGAAAATTCTAGGCAATTTTTACTTCTCCCAAAAGATATTTTACCGAAAACAGTTCTTGCGTATCCCTGGAAAACGGCTATTACTTAACCTCCTGGATTAAACCACGAACCGACAGGAATTAAAAAAAACAGTTACAAATTTCTTCGAAAGCTCTTTTCAAGATTTACTTTCACAATTGATGTGTTTAATATTAGTTCGTTAAGTCCGCCTTGAAAAAGCCGACGGTTTTAATCTAAAATGTTGGTTCTGATTAATCCGTTCTAATTAATCAACTGGTGAAATTACCTTTAGAGGCCATTAAAACCATATTTTTGCTAATGGTGTAGAAATCCCCCATTCACATGCCAAATCCGGTTGCACAGTAAGTATATTTTCCCTCCATATATACTGTGTTCGTTATTATGCGAAAACTGTGCTGTAAAATAGATAAAAGAGAGTTTTAGGCCGCCAATTCAATAGATGGTCGCGCAGGCAATACCCAGAAAGAAACTGACTTGTCTTCATCAAGTTGGACCAAAGAGAAGATATGAATTCAACTGCAGCATCACACTCGACGAGGACAGTTCCTGCATGTGATCCAGCGATTCTGCAAGCAACGCTTGATCAATACAACCCGGGAGGCCTATGGATGGCTTGTCTTCATTACCGTCATCTGCATCGTTACCTGTCCACTTACAACTGCAATGAATGCACTGATCATAATCTCTGTAAAGACTAAAAACCAATTGAAAACCAAGTCTAATATTGCGCTCGCTTGTTTGTCGACTACTGATCTGGCAATGGGTGTGATTGGCAAACCTCTCTATATCTCTGAGGTGATCGCCGAAATGCAAGGAAACACCTCCAGTACGTACTGTATAAGAACGCTGTTAGCGACAATCGATTTAAGAGTGTTAGGTATAGCATCACTGTCTCACTTAGCCATGGTGAACCTAGAGAGGTACATTGCCATCAAACATGCCCTGCGATACGAAACCATCGTCACTGAAAAGTGCCTCACTTGTTTGTCATCTCTCCTGTGGATTATATTATTGACAATAACTGTCTCTTTATCTTTCTTTGATGAAAACACTTATCTTAGGGTTGACACCATTATTATGTCTCTTTGCATAACCACTATTATCTTCTGTCAAGTGGTGCTTTACCATGAAACACGTCGGCATCAAAAAGAAATCGCTGCCGGGCAATTCTCCATGGAAGCCAGAGAAAAATTCTTAAGGGAGAAAAAAGCTTTTAAACTGACAACAATGATACTTTTCTCCTTGATATTGTGTTATTTACCTTTCATAGTAGCACGAATGCTAATATCAAAGTCTGTTATCAGTTCGGTCAATTTAGCATACATAGCCCTATTTACAGGCAGAACAGTGGCACTTTTCAACTCGATGGTCAACCCGATCATTTACTGTGTACGAATTAGACAGTTTCGCGTTGCGTTTATTCAACTTTTGTTTAGAAAAAGCAGATTGAAAACGATTCACTGTTAAATTACTCTCATAATTAATATAGTTTACTCAGAGTAGTTGGGGCATCTTTTTCAATTTTCTAAATGTAATCAGCCTTACAAGAAACCGCTGGCAGATCCAGGATGGTGGATAGTTCTAGTTACTTCTTTAATGGTAAATGACGCGAGAATGCCATACTTCCCAAGTTTAAAGGTTTTAAATATGTAAGCCAACTTTATTATTTTATTAACTCCTAATGTTTGGCTTTTACGGCTACTATAAAAAAATGATGAGATTTGGGTACCGCTAATAAACTCGTCAAGATGATGTTCTAATGACCCCACATGAATGGTTTTTAAGTCACAAGAGAAGGGGAGGGCGTGGCTACGAACCCGGTCTGAATAGAACTAAAGAATAATAACCCTTTAAGTACAGGCAAGTGTACGCTCAATAGAGAGCGGCCACTCCAAAGTGGTTCGTAATAAAGTAGTTTGTGTTCGGTCAGTCGCGTGCTTAGGTTTGTGCCTGTTTCACCAATGTAAGAACCCTGGAAGTCGCAGCATTTGATCTTGTATACTGCTCCCTGTCTGTCCTCTGGTTTGTCTTTGTCCTTGACATTAGTAAGCAGTCGCCGAAAAGTAGTTATCGGTTTGTGTGCAACACGTATATTGTAAGGTTGTAATATACGTGCAATAGGTTCAGAGGTGCCTCTGATGTACGGTATAGTTGATGTCGTAACAGGGCCAGAGTTGGTCTGAGTGATGGAATCGGTGTTACTGTGAGTGGTCCGTTTAACAAAGTCCTTGTTGTAATTGTTTTTACTAAAAACGTTGTTAAGATAATCAGTCTCGTCTTGAAGGCTGTCAAGTGAGTCGCAATCTAGTTACACTCGTCTTGTCAAAGTCCCGATAGTAGTAGCCTTGTGAGAGGTCGGGTTGTACGAAGAGTGGTCTAGTAATCGGTCGGTATGTGTCGGTTTTCCGTAAATTGTCGAGTTTTAGTTTGTTGTTGTCGCGAGTGACCAAGCAGTCTAGAAAAGGTATCTTACCATTTTGTTCGATCTCCTTGGTGAACTGTATGTCTGTGTTCTGTCTGTCAAGGGGCTTGGAAAATCGTCGATCCTGTCTTTGTGTACGGCGGCGAATGTGTCGTCAACGTAACATAACCAAAGAGGTAAAGATCGCGTGTAGGTAGCTAGGGCTTGTTCCTAAATGTTTTACAGGACAATTTCTGCTACAACAACAGAAACTGGAGAGCCTATAGCTGTACCCTGTAACTTTTTGTAGTGTTTGCCGTTGTACTGAAAATACGTCGAAGTCAAAAACAGGTTGAGTAGGTCGATAATGTCGTCTGTAGGTAGTACAGACGTACACAAAGACGGAATCGAGGATTTTCACGAACACCTCAACAGACAGAACGCGGACTGCGCTTACCGTATTTGCAGATGCTGAACTTGAATTCATACCTTCTTTTTGGCTTACCTTTCATAAAGATGTTTCTGTAGCCTAGGCAGGACTATCTCGTTTTGTTGGGGTGACGATCTGTGACTCACTTTTATCTATTTTAAAGGATTACTTTTTTTCGTACATGTTAACCAATAGTCAAGAGCTAAAATGTCGGAAATGGTCTTCTTAACAAGGAATTTACCCTTAGTGGAAAGATTTCCTGAGTATTAACAGAAAGATGATTTTAATGGCATCAATCAAATTGGGCAAAAAATGTAGGAAATGGTCTTCTTAAGAACGAATTTAACTTTAGTGGAAAGATTTCCTCAGTATTAAAAGAAAGATGAATTTCATGGTATCAATCAAGATGGACAAAAAATGTAGGAAATGGTCTTCTTAAGAAGGAATTTAACTTTAGTGGAGAGATTTCCTCAGTATTAACAGAAAAATGATTTTAATGGCATCAATCAAGTTGGACCAAAAATACAGGCCGGGAATATTTTTAATTAAAAAGCGTCCTTGATCCCAACGAGAACGAACCAGCTGGTATATTTAATCTTTTAATTCCGATCTAAATGACTCAAGAAGACATTAGGGATATTTAACAACCACAACGGCAACGAACATCTCCCATTTTTATTTTGCTTGATGGAAGATCTAGCAAATGTTATAAAAAGCTGGTTTTCTTAGCTTACTTGCTGGCTCTTTGCTGAAAGAATTACTAAGTAAACATTTTTTTTATTATCTTTCCTGTCAGTGACCCCTTATGTAACTTGATTGATTATTTGTACTTTTAGGTACTAATAATTAAATATTATTGTTAATATTATGGAAATCTTTACTTCATAATTCTAACTAATTTCAAAACTAGTGAGAACAATCAAGAAATTTTCTGACAAAACATTTATTTTCAACGATGTGGTATGTATTGTATGTGTAATCTTCATATTATACAGTCAAACAAGTCTTCGGGAAAACGATAGTTTGAAACTACTCTTAACGTGTTTCACTTATTCGTTAAAACAAATTCATGCAATTACCGAATTATCGAGTCGAATTTCAATGTGAATCGTAATCATTTGCAAGACAGTGTCAATTCTATACAAATAAAAAAAACGCTTTATTAAAGATCTAAGAGCACTTTCTGAGAGATTAAAAAAAAGTTGCTTTCACTGAGAATAAAAGGACACTTAACGCTTCAATTTCCACAAAGCTCATTTCAAGCTTCACTTTGATAATAATATACTCGTTAAGGCGTGGGAATTAACGACACTTAGTTAATTTGAAAATTTCGCTATGCTCGATGACTCGGGCATGCAAGGGAAATAATAAAACTTCGAGTTATCGAGAGTTCGAAGAAAATATCTGAAAATAAGAAAATGGAATGGGAAAGGAATGCAAGCAGCATGCCGCTCCCTTAAGAACAGCAAGAAATATAGAGATATTTCTAGATAAAAAAACAAACAAACAAACAACAACAACAAAGCTAGAATACACGGTCGCTTTGAAACAAATTCAGTGTTTTAGACTGCGGTACCTTAGTTTTTGTTTATGTTTGTTCAACTTGTTACACGCTTAAAACATGATGATCTGAAGGGAAACAAAAATTACTTGGAGTTACCGAGGATAATTGCAGTACATTTTTTAGAAGGAAATCCAGGGAAAACCGATTTTGGTTCGACTTAGCGCGAGTTTGAGTCATCGGGTCAACTATTATTCCTGTCCAACTCGATTAACTAATTTTAGCTTTAAGATGATTGACGTTCATGATTGATAATTTTAAGCTCAACTAAGCCATTGATATTCTGTGAAACTCCAAAAACGTCCTGGATTAAACTGACAAGAACCGACGTAGAGCTACAAAAAAAAGCCTTCGAAAGCTCTTTTCAAGAATTGCTTTGATGCATTTAATACTAGTCTGTTAAGTGAGCCTTAGCAAAAGCCGACGGTTTTAATCTAAATAAATAGCAAATCCGGTTATATTGTGTTCGTTATTATGTCAAAAACTGCTGAAAAACGGTTATATTGTGTTCGTTATTATGTCAAAAACTGCTGAAAAACAGATAAAAGAGAGTTTTAGACCGCCAGTTCAATAGATGGTCGTGCACTGACTTGACTTCATCAAGCTGAGCCAAAGAGAAAACATGAATTCAACTGCAGCATCAGACTCGACGGGGACAGTTCCTGCATGTGATCCAGCGATTCTGCAAGGAACGCTTGATCATACAACCCAGGAGGCCTATGGATGGCTTGTCTTCATTACCGTCATCTGCATCGTTACCTGTCCACTTACAACTGCAATGAATGCACTGATCATAATCTCTGTAAAGACTAAAAACCAATTGAAAACCAAGTCTAATATTGCACTCGCTTGTTTGTCGACTACTGATCTGGCAATGGGTGTGATTGGCAAACCTCTATATATCTCTGAGGTGATAGCCGAACTGCAAGAAAACACTTCCAGTACGTACTGTATAAGAACGCTGTTAGCGACAATCGATTTAAGAGTGTTAGGTATAGCATCACTGTCTCACTTAGCCATGGTGAACCTAGGGAGGTACATTGCCATCAAACATGCCCTGCGGTACGAAACCATCGTCACTGAAAAGTGCCTCACTTGTTTGTCATCTCTCCTGTGGATTATATTATTGACAATAACTGTCTCTTTATCTTTCTTTGATGAAAACACTTATCTTAGGGTTGACACCATTATTATGTCTCTTTGCATAACCACTATTATCTTCTGTCAAGTGGTGCTTTACCATGAAACACGTCGGCATCAAAAAGAAATCGCTGCCGGGCAATTCTCCATGGAAGCCAGAGAAAAATTCTTAAGGGAGAAAAAAGCTTTTAAACTGACAACAATGATACTTTTCTCCTTGATATTGTGTTATTTACCTTTCATAGTAGCACGAATGCTAATATCAAAGTCTGTTATCAATTCGGTCAATTTAGCATACATAGCCCTATTTACAGGCAGAACAGTGGCACTTTTCAACTCGATGGTCAACCCGATCATTTACTGTGTACGAATTAGACAGTTTCGCGTTGCGTTTATTCAACTTTTGTTTAGAAAAAGCAGATTGAAAACGATTCACTGTTAAATTACTCTCATAATTAATATAGTTTACTCAGAGTAGTTGGGGCATCTTTTTCAATTTTCTAAATGTAATCAGCCTTAACAACGGCTATAATTACAAGAAACCGCTGGCAGATCCAGGATGGTGGATAGTTCTAGTTACTTCTTTAATGGTAAATGACGCGAGAATGCCATACTTCCCAAGTTTAAAGGTTTTAAATATGTAAGCCAACTTTATTATTTTATTAACTCCTAATGTTTGGCTTTTACGGCTACTATAAAAAAATGATGAGATTTGGGTACCGCTAATAAACTCGTCAAGATGATGTTCTAATGACCCCACATGAATGGTTTTTAAGTCACAAGAGAAGGGGAGGGCGTGGCTACGAACCCGGTCTGAATAGAACTAAAGAATAATAACCCTTTAAGTACAGGCAAGTGTACGCTCAATAGAGAGCGGCCACTCCAAAGTGGTTCGTAATAAAGTAGCTTTGTCTTTAGCTCAGACTTCACTTTGCTATAGAAACAAACACACCAAGGAAAAAGGAAAAGAGTTCCTTATACAAAAACAGTCGTCATCTTCTACTTCGGACTGTATTGTTATTGGGTATGAAGACTCGTAATCAGTAATTGGTGCGTTTCGATCCGTCTATTGTCACAGTTAAACAGTCGTCTATTGTTAGTCAAATTGTCAGTTCTCCAGTCGTTCTCTCGTAGTTAGTTTTGCTTGATCTCGACAATAAGTCGTTTGTACGGCGCTGGTAACTGTTGGCTACGATTCAGTGGCGTTTGTTCTAGGTTAGTAAACCAGCTTTCTAAAGTAAGACGTTCATAGTAGTCTATGTAGAATACGTTATACATGTCGCAGAGTCCCAGTCAATTTGATGTTTCGTCTGTAAATGGTGCTCAGCAATGTGATTGTTGACGTCACCATTCCTCGTCACTCGTTTGTGTTCGGTCGGTCGCGTGCTTAGGTTTGTGCCTGTTTCACCAATGTAAGAAGCCTGGAAGTCGCAGCATTTGATCTTGTATACTGCTCCCTGTCTGTCCTCTGGTTTGTCTTTGTCCTTGACATTAGTAAGCAGTCGCCGAAAAGTGGTTATCGGTTTGTGTGCAACACGTATATTGTAGGGTTGTAATATACGTGCAATAGGTTCAGAGGTGCTTCTGATGTACGGTATAGTTGATGTCGTAACAGGGCCAGAGTTGGTCTGAGTGTTGGAATCGGTGTTACTATGAGTGGTCCGTTTAACAAAGTCCTTGTTGTAATTGTTTTTACTAAAAACGTTGTTAAGATAATCAGTCTCGTCTTGAAGGCTGTCAAGTGAGTCGCAATCTAGTTACACTCGTCTTGTCAAAGTCCCGATAGTAGTAGCCTTGTGAGAGGTCGGGTTGTACGAAGAGTGGTCTAGTAATCGGTCGGTATGTGTCGGTTTTCCGTAAATTGTCGAGTTTTAGTTTGTTGTTGTCGCGAGTGACCAAGCAGTCTAGAAAAGGTATCTTACCATTTTGTTCGATCTCCTTGGTGAACTGTATGTCTGTGTTCTGTCTGTCAAGGGGTTTGGAAAATCGTCGATCCTGTCTTTATATACGGCGGCGAATGTGTCGTCAACGTAACATAACCAAAGAGGTACAGTTCGCGTGTAGGTAGCTAGGGCTTGTTCCTAAATGTTTTGCATGACAATTTCTGCTACAACAACAGAAACTGGAGAGCCTATAGCTGTACCCTGTAACTTTTTGTAGTGTTTGCCGTTGTACTGAAAATACGTCGAAGTCAAAAACAGGTTGAGTAGGTCGATAATGTCGTCTGTAGGTAGTACAGACGTACACAAAGACGGAATCGAGGATTTTCACGAACACCTCAACAGACAGAACGCGGACTGCGCTTACCGTATTTGCAGATGCTGAACTTGAATTCATACTTTCTTTTTGGCTTACCTTTCATAAAGATGTTTCTGTAGCCTAGGCAGGACTATCTCGTTTAGTTGGGGTGACGATCTGTGACTCACTTTTATCTATTTTAAAGGATTACTTTTTTTCGTACATGTTAACCAATAGTCAAGAGCTAAAATGTCGGAAATGGTCTTCTTAACAAGGAATTTACCCTTAGTGGAAAGATTTCCTGAGTATTAACAGAAAGATGATTTTAATGGCATCAATCAAATTGGACAAAAAATGTAGGAAATGGTCTTCTTAAGAACGAATTTAACTTTAGTGGAAAGATTTCCTCAGTATTAAAAGAAAGATGAATTTCATGGTATCAATCAAGATGGACAAAAAATGTAGGAAATGGTCTTCTTAAGAAGGAATTTAACTTTAGTGGAGAGATTTCCTCAGTATTAACAGAAAAATGATTTTAATGGCATCAATCAAGTTGGACCAAAAATACAGGCCGGGAATATTTTTAATTAAAAAGCGTCCTTGATCCCAACGAGAACGAACCAGCTGGTATATTTAATCTTTTAATTCCGATCTAAATGACTCAAGAAGACATTAGGGATATTTAACAACCACAACGGCAACGAACATCTCCCATTTTTATTTTGCTTGATGGAAGATCTAGCAAATGTTATAAAAAGCTGGTTTTCTTAGCTTACTTGCTGGCTCTTTGCTGAAAGAATTACTAAGTAAACATTTTTTTTATTATCTTTCCTGTCAGTGACCCCTTATGTAACTTGATTGATTATTTGTACTTTTAGGTACTAATAATTAAATATTATTGTTAATATTATGGAAATCTTTACTTCATAATTCTAACTAATTTCAAAACTAGTGAGAACAATCAAGAAATTTTCTGACAAAACATTTATTTTCAACGATGTGGTATGTATTGTATGTGTAATCTTCATATTATACAGTCAAACAAGTCTTCGGGAAAACGATAGTTTGAAACTACTCTTAACGTGTTTCACTTATTCGTTAAAACAAATTCATGCAATTACCGAATTATCGAGTCGAATTTCAATGTGAATCGTAATCATTTGCAAGACAGTGTCAATTCTATACAAATAAAAAAAACGCTTTATTAAAGATCTAAGAGCACTTTCTGAGAGATTAAAAAAAAGTTGCTTTCACTGAGAATAAAAGGACACTTAACGTTTCCATTTCCACAAAGCTCATTTCAAGCTTCACTTTGATAATAATATACTCGTTAAGGCGTGGGAATTAACGACACTTAGTTAATCATTCGTTTTATTCCGACATCCGTCGCTTTGGCTAGCCTAGTTATACTTCGGTAGTGGTGACTAACGTGTGGCTGTGTTGTTTGACTGGTTACGTTTTAAGAAGATGTTTTGATCATGAAGGTTCAGAAGAGCATCGTGGCCGTCCGGCAACAGGACGTTCTCAAGAGTCTTTGAAGATAGAGAAGCTTAGCCGATCGATCTGGTATGGTTCTAGGAGTAGTGTGTGGCTTACGAAAAGAATACACTACTCTTGGAAAGTGGTTAAAGGCATGAGTTCGTTCAACTTTGATTTGATTTTTGACTCCGACCTGTAGTTATACCGCAACAGGCCGCGCGATCTTCACCGATCTGATACACTTGAAATGTTCCTTGTACCTTTGCTGTATGATCGTATATGATTAAGTATTGGTGTTTTTAAGATAAATTATTGCCTGAATATTCTGTTTATAATCTAGTTTCTTTATGTGTTCTACTCGATAACATTTGTTTTGCGGAACACTGACCCGATGCGACGCGAATGAATTTGTTCAATTGAAATTTATGCTCAATTAAGGATAATTTCGCTATGCTCGATGACTCGGGCATGCAAGGGAAATAAAAAAACTTCGAGTTATCGAGAGTTCGAAGAAAATATCTGAAAATAAGAAAATGGAATGGGAAAGGAATGCAAGCAGCATGCTGCTCCCTTAAGAACAGCAAGAAATATAGAGATATTTCTAGATAAAAAAACAAACAAACAAACAACAACAACAAAGCTAGAATACACGGTCGCTTTGAAACAAATTCAGTGTTTTAGACTGCGGTACCTTAGTTTTTGTTTATGATTGTTCAACTTGTTACACGCTTAAAACATGATGATCTGAAGGGAAACAAAAATTACTTGGAGTTACCGAGGATAATTGCAGTACATTTTTCAGAAGGAAATCCAGGGAAAACCGATTTTGGTTCGACTTAGCGCGAGTTTGAGTCATCGGGTCAACTATTATTCCTGTCCAACTCGATTAACTAATTTTAGCTTTAAGATGATTGACGTTCATGATTGATAATTTTAAGCTCAACTAAGCCATTGATATTCTGTGAAACTCCAAAAACGTCCTGGATTAAACTGACAAGAACCGACGTAGAGCTACAAAAAAAAGCCTTCGAAAGCTCTTTTCAAGAATTGCTTTGATGCATTTAACACTAGTCTGTTAAGTGGGCCTTAGCAAAAGCCGACAGTTTTAATCTAAAATATTGGTTGTGATTAGTCAGGTCGAATTCAGTAATTAACTGGTGAATTTTACCTTTAGAGGCCATTAAAACAATATTTTTGCTAATGGTGTGGAAATCACCCCATTCACATAGCAAATCCGGTTATATTGTGTTCGTTATTATGTCAAAAACTGCTGAAAAAAGATAAAAGAGAGTTTTAGACCGCCAGTTCAATAGATGGTCGTGCACTGACTTGACTTCATCAAGCTTAGCCAAAGAGAAAACATGAATTCAACTGCAGCATCAGACTCGACGGGGACAGTTCCTGAATGCGATCCAGCGATTCTGCAAGCAACGCTTGATCATACAACCAAGGAGGCTAATGGATGGCTTGTCTTCATTACCGTCATCTGCATCGTTACCTGTCCACTTACAACTGAAATGAATGTACTAATCATAATCGCTGTAAAGACTAAAAACCAATTGAAAACCAAGTCTAACATTGCGCTCGCTTGTTTGTCGACTACTGATCTGGCAATGGGTGTGATTGGCAAACCTCTCTATATCTCTGAGGTTATCGCGAAACTGCAAGGAAACACTTCCAGTACGTACTGTATAAGAACGCTGTTAGGTGTTAGGTATAGCATCACTGTCTCACTTAGCCATGGTGAACCTAGAGAGGTACATTGCTTTCAAACATGCTCTGCGGTACGAAACCATCGTCACTGAAAAACGCCTCACTTGTTTGTCTTCTCTCCTGTGGATTATATTATTGACAATAACTGTCTCTTTATCTTTCTCTGATGAAAACACTTATCTTAGGGTTGACACCGTTACTTTGTCTCTTTGCATAACCACTATTATCTTCTGTCAAGTTGTGCTTTACCATGAAACACGTCGGCATCAAAAAGAAATCGCTGCCGGGCAATTCTCCATGGAAGCCAGAGAAAAATTCTTAAGGGAGAAAAAAGCTTTTAAACTGACAACAATGATACTTTTCTCCTTGATATTTTGTTATTTACCTTTCATAGTAGCACGAAACCTAATATCAAAGTCTGTCATCAATTCAGTCAATTTAGCATACATAGCCCTATTTACAGGAAGAACAGTGGCAATTTTCAATTCGATGGTCAACCCGATCATTTACTGTGTACGAATTAGACAGTTTCGCGTTGCGTTTATTCAACTTTTGTTTAGAAAAAGCAGCACGGAAGCTTAAAACATCGAGAAACGAGGTTTTGGAAAATTAAACAAGGGTCCCTTGAATGGCAAAAACAGAGTGCAAACTTACCAAGGAATAATTAGTGGAATTTAACTCATTGTCTTCTAAAATTGATACGAAGCTGACACAGGTCTAGATATAAACAATGTAGTTTCTTTTAAATTTTATAATTATAGTTTTTATCTTTAAGAATTGTAAAGGATTATTTATTTATTTATATTTATTTATTTCTTGCATTCTCTTTAATTTTTCTTTTTTTATCACCAAATGCACGCTTTTGAGAGGGTGTGAATGGGGTTACCGACTACCGACAGGAAAAATATCGACCGACTACCCACATGAACTGACATTATCAATATTTCTTTGCATAAAGAAGAGCGCTTTATATTTTTTCTAGCTTAGGAAGTAATTAAACCACATTAAATTTATGACTTATCAGATGGTCCAAAGGAAAGAATTTCCTCCTTTGTTGATACGTTTACATCAGTTACGACAATCAATATCAAAATCACGGAATTCATACCTTAAAGATCGATTCTACCGACTTTATAAATTATATATTTTTTTAAAAAATGGCGAAAATCGAACATTTCTTGTTTCGGTTGACCGGTCACAACTCTTGGCATCAACGAGGGTATTTAAATAGTTTGCAGAGGGTATTTAAACTTCTGCAAATTTAAGACAACTCTCCAATTCCTACACATTACCCGCTGGAAATGCTAATAGATTAATTCTCATTAAAAGAAAATTTTCTACACTTAAATGGAAACCGCCTCCCCACAGTACCGCGATGAGCACAAAGACAGCAGTTTCCTATGCCAACATTTTCACGGCATTTATTGAAACACGAATTCTAAGCAAAACCGTCTTTAAACCAACAGTTTGGAAACCACTATAGACGACAGGACATAAATCAGACATCGCAGCCGAGTTTCTTCGAACAAGTAAACTTACAGCACCCTACTCTTAAATTCAAGGCCGAAATATCTTAGACTGAGACTGTGTTTTTAGCCACGGTTGTATATATAAAGGCACACTAGAAGATTCAACAAAAAGCTATCCTTGATGTGGAGACACATTTTAAACAAACGGAAACCTTCCATTACAGGCATTTCACCCCTTGTCACCCACTAAGTGTTAAAATGGATTTGCCTTACAAACGCCTTTCAATTTCAAAAACGCTTGATGGACAGAGGCTACCCACACAATTTGAGAGAAAAGCTGCTGTCAGAAATAAACTCAAAGGAAGGACGCGTTCCTGAAACAAAACAACAACAAGGAAGAAAAAGAACTTTTGCCTTTCGTGACAATACCAACCTTAAGTGTCTACTATAAAAGAAGCTTTAATGAAAAAGTGTTGCAACCAACCCCATTCGCCAAATTTTAAACCACCACCTATTATTTTCTTGCAACAAATAAGGAAAATCATTAGAGGGCAATCCCCATGCTCGTTAAAGCCAAAATATTAAAGGTCAACACGGTTTCACGCCGATAAAGATCAGCGGCCTGTTACTCCTTGCAGTTTTTTGCAAAAATAATTTACGTATCCAAAAGGCTAGAGTGGGCGTTTTCCTCTGTGTCCAGTCAACCTCTCTTGGTTACTTTTTATTGTGTCCTGCAATCAACAGGGAAATCAAGTTCGCATCAGTTTACAATGAAAGCTTTGGTGATTTTATCGGTAACTATATTGGCAAACTCAGAGATGCACTTCTTACAAGTTTTATACATTTTTTAGGGATCAAAGTCTTGAAACTGGGTGAAATACATAACAACTAGTAATAATTAACATGCATTTTTACATTTTAACTGAGATTTACCGACAACCGTCAAAGATCGAAAATTTTAACCGACTACCGACAAAAAAACTGAATTTTAACCGACAACCGACAAGTAGATCCCCCTATTTAGATCCTCTTTTGAAGCTCTTTATAGTTGGTTTTGTATTGCTGCTGTTTAATATATTTCTATTACTTTTTTAAGAACAAATTAATGCCTAGATATCCCCAAATCTACTCCTGCATTTGCTGGGTTATCGCGAATATTGATTTACATGCTATAAATTAAAAGGAGAAAAGTTGAAGCTTTGCTCAGAGAAAAGATTTCACTTTGTGGATCCAGTTATAGCCACTCAAAAAATAATAAATTAATAAAAATAATGTAAAAAACATTATTCCTCCGAAACCATTGTCAGTTGCTTTCTTCCGTTTTAATAGTGAAAAGTCAAATTGGAGATAACAATGAATGTCATGAATTTTCATCTTCTTTTAGCAAACTGAAAAAAAAACATAGATTCTTAAATTAACATTTTCATTTATAGTAATGCATTGTCAAGGTGAACAATTATTGCCTCTGAACTCTTTAGCAGTTGGAAAATTTTGAGAGGTATAAGCTGTGCAAATCTAGCGACTGATGTACTGAACTGAATCCCCTAATTGTATAATTAGGCCATTCATCAGAGCACCTGAGATGATCGAACCGTGCGTCCCAATGTAAAACAAAAATTAAAGTCTTTGCTTAGTTAACACTGAGAAAAATCGCTAACTTTTTAGCTGTATGGCGATGATGAGCTGGTCGTGTGCCTATAGCGCCCCATTTATTAACTGTTCATTATGGCCCATGCATCTCTCGGAGACAAACTTTTTTATTTATAATCAGTTTTCAAAATCTTTACTAGGAGCACTAATATTGGGCGGGAAAGATATTTACGTTATTTTCGATTCATTTATTACTTATTATTATTATTATTATTATTATCATTATTATTATTATCATTACTATTATTATTATTACTATTACTGTTATTAGAATGTTGATATCGACGTCGAAGTTGTTGAAGGAGCTATTAAATCGGACTATTGATGTGTTTCCTTACTTCATATATATCTGTTTATTTCATTATTATTATAACTATTTTTTTGTTTTTAGCAGTTGAAAGAAACTTTTGAATTTTAGAGGTTGACAGTTTTTTTTTTTATTGAAATGAAATGTTTTTAATTCGAATAAATTTTTCTCAGTTAAATTAACTTTTTTTAAGCTAAATTAAGTGCTTTTTAAATCGACAGGAATTGTAAATAGTGTTTTTGAATGAATAGTTTTTTCTTTTTTTTAAGCGAATTAATTGTAAATAGGATTTTAATAGTTAGCATTGTTGTCAATAAAATTTTTTTAATTATTACTATTATTATTATTATCATTATTATTATTATTATCACTTTGTTTTTGTCTGCGAGTAATGTAATGGAAAATCCTTATGACAAAAGCCACCATTACGGAAAACCTATAAGTCACATAATTAAGAGTCGAGTAGTTTGTTAAAATTTCCTCGAAATGCCTCGTTGCTCATCTAAATTGAATCAATATGCTAATTGATCAATTTCCTGATACGCTGCTGTTAAATTTAATGAAAGTCGGATAATCACCAACATTTCTTAATTGTGTGATTCCATTTAGTTCTCTGCTCGCATTCAACGATGGTGACTTAAGATGCCCTTATGAAAAAAAATTTCAAGAAGACCGCCTTTTATATAGAGTGCCTTTGACCATGAAGGATATACATTAGTATTTGTCAGCTGCAATACAGAGACAAATTCACTGACTATCTTAAAGGACTATAAAATTTAAAGTTGAAATTCAACTTGGTAAAAACAGTTTGAGCAGTCCTTCGAGCAAAAAGTGCGGGAGTGTAGTTGGTAGCCGCGAGCCGTTGTTCGTCACATCAACAGAAGTCCGTGCCGTTGCCAGCTACAGACACTAAGCAAGCCAAAAAGAAGATATGAATTCAACTGCAGTCCCATCCACAACGAGGATAGCTCTTGGATGTGTTCCACCGATTTCGCAGGGAACCCTTGATGAAACTAGTTCGGAAGCTTATGGATGGCTTGTCTTTATTGCAGTCATCAGCATCATTACTTGTCCACTCACAGCTGTTATGAATGCACTGGTCATACTCGCTGTTAAGACTATACACCGATTGAAGACCAAGACAAACATTGCACTCGCTTGCTTGTCGACTACTGATTTGGCAATGGGTGTGATCGGTCAACCTGCTTTCATCTTTTGGGTGATCGCACAAATGCAAGGAAGCACGTCCGCTACCTACTGTATAAGAACACTGTTATCAACGATCCTTTTGAGGATGTTGGGTTTTGCGTCGCTGTCTCACTTGGCCATGATCAACGTGGAGAGGTTCATTGCTATCAAACATCCCCTGAGTTACGAGACTATCGTCACCAAGAATCGCCTTGTATGTTTTTCTGCACTTCTGTGGATGCTAGTGATATCTTTAACAGTGCCTTTCCCTTTTGTTGATAATAAGGAGATTTTCTTGATAGCTGACATTCATGTAATATCGTTATGCCTAACCACAGTTCTCTTTTGTCAAGTCGTACTTTTCTACGAAACACGTCGGCATGAAAAACGAATAGCTACCCAACAAGTCTCTTTGGAAGCCAGAGAGAAGTTTTTGAAGGAGAAAAAAGCCTTTAAAGTGACAGCAACGGTACTGTTCTTTCTAATATTGTGCTTTTTGCCTTTAATGTTCGCATATCTAATACGAGCATCAAATTCTATAACAACTTCAGTTGATTTAAAATACGCCGCTCTCTCTACAGGTCTTACTTCGGCAGTTTTGAATTCGATGGTTAACCCAATTATTTATTGTGTAAGAATCAGACAGTTTCGTGTTGCGTTTATTCAGCTTATCTTTCAAAAAAGCAGCGCGGGAGCTGAAAACATGGAAAAGCGAGTTTTTGGAAGACGAAACCGCGCCGTGGTGCCGCATCAGGAAGGGTCCCAAGAACAGTAAGACAGTGAGCAAACCTACTAAGGGATTACTCGGATTAGAGTTTCAATTTCGTTTCATTTTATTCTAAAATTGAAGCAAAGCTGACACAGGCAAACATATACAATGACATGATAAATTTGCGGCGTTCAGGGTAATTAATTTCAGTTTTTCAAGTAAATTTGATTGCTGACTTGAGCTGTAGAGGCATTAAATGCACGCGATAGCAATCTTTAATTAATATATTAAAACATCGTAAATATATCTTAAACATATATACTTTATTTACACACATCGTTTTGCCATCTCCGCCCGCAAATAGCAAGGGCTAGACGAGGCGGGCAGAGCCAGAAAGGTTACAGCAGTCATATAAATATCGAATTAAAAGAAGCTATGAAGATTATATTAAAGAAAAGTAAATAAATTATGCAAATAGATGAGAATTACAACAAAAAGACAACAACAACAACAAGCTAGAGTTACAAAAATGGTCTACAAGACAAATTTGCTAAAGAACCTATAAATTATTAGTGCCTTAAGTCGTGGCTGCAGATTTTGACGAAATTCGTTGGGAATTGCGTTCCAAAGTTTAGCTCCAGAACTGGATGAAGAACCTTGATTTTGATTCAGTCTGGAAGTTTGGACATAATAATTTCCAGACGAAGAAAACCTTGTCTCATGCTTGTGCTCTGAATTAGCTTTAGTAAAGAGATCACAGATGTTAGGGTAGGATGTTTGAGGAATAAAATGGCACTGCTTGTGCTCTGGGTTCAGAAAAATACATCTAACGCCGGAAGGACTCGTTTTGACAGCACGAACATTTTTCTTTTTGTAAATGGGTTTTGGCAGCTTGACCCTAATCCACCAAATCGTATGTCAGATAAGGCAATATCAAAGATTGATAAATATTTAACAGGGTAGTGCGTGGGACGAAGTGCCTAAGACGGGCAACAACACCAGCAGTTCTGCTTACTTTTAATGCAACATTATTAAAATGAAATTTCCAGCTTAAATTTCTGTCCAATAGGACACCGAGATATTTAACATTGTATTCACACTCAAGGGCAGTAGGAATTTGGGTACAGTTATCAATCTTTTCAATGTTAACCTAGTAGTTCAACTTACGTATATGGACGAAAGATAACATAGTTTGACTTTTTAGCACTGAGCGGTAAAAGAATTTGCATTAAGCCAGTAGGAGACTTTGAGCAGTTCTCTATTGACGGTTTTTTTAAGAGGTTTTAAATTAGTGTCACCATACAGCAAAGAGAAAGAATGAGAATTTCGCTGAAGAGTTATGGATATCGTTAATATAGATCAAGAATAACAGAGGACCAAGTACAGACCCCTGTGGGACACCACATGAAGTCATACATTCGGTAGATAAGATAAAACCTACGTCGGTTACTTGTGAACGACCAAGACGGTACGAGGCAAACCAGCAATTGATAATTCCTCTGATGCCATAACGATTCAGTTTTTGACGCAAGATCAAGGTCGACGGTATCAAAGGCCTTTTTTAAGTCTAAGAAGATCCCGCAAGTGAAAAGTTTTTGGTCCACATTGTTTTGTATGACATTAACAATGTCAATAATGGCATGTTGGGTGGAATGCTTTTCGCAGAGGCCATACTGCGACTTAAATAGAATATCGTTTTTACCAAGAAAGGGTTTGAGGCGGTGGTACATTAATTTTTCAAATATCCGATTGAAAATAGACAGTTATGGTTTCGAACGATAATTACCACGCTCAGTCTCATCGTGTCGTCTAAAATGTAAATAAAAAACGTTCATTACTAAAGTTATCTCATATACCTTACTCGGTAAAAGAGGAGAGAAAGTAATAATAATAAAATAAGGAGTACCATAGACTCTCCATTAGCTGCTAAAAATACTATCATTAATGCTCAAAAGAGAACGCGGGCTAATTACTTTATTTTCGACGCAATTTACATTGGGGACAAAATTATTGCAAAGGTAGATCAACTCCGTAGCATGAATGAAAAAATCAAGTCGTCTAGGGCATTATAAATTCTGCATCCGAAGAAGAGTGTACTAAGAGATGCTTTCAGACAGGATCAATGCCTTTCTACTCAAAACAGCCGTAGGAAATTGTAGACTAGTCCAATTTATATCCTTTAATTCAATTCTTTTTCAAACACACTTCTGCACCTCAGTAGTAAGAGAGGTAGAATCATAACAAAGTCTTGCCTTTTAACACTTGTTATCCATGAATTAAAGGTTATGTATCAGTCACCGCCTTCCATTCACCATTCACTGAAATTAAACTTTTACGTAGATAAAGAGAGGGAGCATTCAGTAACACACTTCATACTATCAAGCGTGTGGACCTTGTACCTTTGTACCTTTGTCTAGCTGAGAGAGGGAGAATCATGAAAGCAGATAAGTTGTTGCGGACAGGACACGCTTTTACGAAACTTTACCCAGAGATCAACTTTTAAGTCCTTTATAAAATATTAATTTTTAACACCGTGTGTCGCGATACATGTTACACATTTAAATTTGTTTCTTTTGTTAAAGCAGTAAAAAGAGATGATAAGTGTTTAATCGATGACAAATGTTATAAGAGCTTTAAATATCCGCTAGTGCATCGCTCGTGTTCCAAAACTGATCCATTATATCAGTTGTAACTTTACCAGAGTCAAAAAATTGTTGCAATGAGAAAAAATCTGTGGCCTGATTTAATAATTGATTTAATTAATAACGACTTGAATAATGTATTTTCTTTTTTCTTCTTTTTTTTGGAGAAATGGAAATAAATTTTTGTACAAATAACTTGTGCATAATGGCTTAAGTACAACTATCCTTTTATTATGTGAAGTATATATGAAATAATTCATTTTTGAACTGCGGTTGTAGATGAAAGTGAAGAATGATCATCGCAGTAAATTTTCCAATTTAAGCAATTGGAAAGAAGAAGCCTGAAAAAAATCAGGGCTTCAACGGGATTCGAACCCGTGACCTCCGCGTTACCGGTGCGTTGCTCTACCAACTGAGCTATGAAGCCACACATTGGGAGCGAGGTCAATTTATTGAGTTCATATCTCCGGTAAGGAGTGAAATGATGTGAAGTATATATGAAATGATTCATTTTTGAACTGCGGTTGTAGATGAAACTGAAGAATGATCATTTATTGCTTGCCAGTCAAGCGGCCGGCCATTTTCTCCGAATTTATGACCGGCAAGCAAAAAGAAATTTAATGAAATGTCCTTACAACAGTGTCTAAATACAATATTCGAGTACTCCTTAGGAAATATTGGACGGCCAATAAAGCAATCCCATTGCATGTTTGATTTTAGTCACTGGACCGCTTACTCCCTGGTAGCTACCCTTGTGACGGTAAAAGGCCATGCCATTTACTGTCACAAGGGTGAGAAATTGAAAACAACGCTTAGGCAAAATTTTGGAGGGACAGCAAAGAGTATTATGCTATTTCTAAAAAAACAAAAACAAAAAGGCCTATTGCAATTGAACACAAAACCTACACAGCGTTACACGCAACCTCGATGGCCAATCATACGGCTGGCTTTCCCGATAAGCGGAGACGAATACTTTGCAGAACCGACAAGGCAGAAAATAGAAAGTTCGACTGATGCAACCCTACTAGATCGGCTATTAGAAGATGCAATGGTGGCTTTCTGCTATTGTTGCACTCATAATATTGAAGACAATTTCAAGTGGAGAAAAAAGATCATAATAATATTATTATTATTATTATGAATCATAGTAATAAGCAAAGGAAAACAAAGTCTTGCGTTCCGAATTCAGTTCGATATTAATATTTATATATGTATAGGGAGTCGTGTCGGGTGAGCGATGAGAATCGACAAGGATCAGACATCGGTTTTTAAGAATCATCTCAAAGTGGAGTTCCTGTCATACAAAGTGTCAGCGAAATATTAGGAAAACTGTGAGAGGTATAAGCTGTTCCATAGATGTAAAAAGCTCTTCACTAAAATGAATCACCTGTTTATCATAATAAAATTAAGCCATGTATCAGAGAAACCGCGCGTGTCCCATTGTCAAACGAAATTGAAGTCTTTGCTATTTTTCAGCGACACCGCGTCGTCAAATGTTTAAAGAGCGATGTTATATGGCTAAAGTAACTGATGACGGCAGAGAGAAGTATTCATCTAGTCAAACCATTGGCATTACTATGAAACACATTACCTATTTTAATGAAATTAAAAGTTGGGTATTTTCAGTTAAATTTATAGTTCCTTGAAATGTTTCGATGCTTATACAAATTTAAAGTCAGCCGCTTGATCAAAGACCTATGTTGCGACTATTAAATTAAACTGACAAGGATATTAATAACCGACATTACTAAATATATTTATATACTCCGGCCATTTAAAGTGCTGCCTGAGTTTACCGAAGATGCATGACTCTTAAGACGCCTTTATCAACTATACTGACTTTCAATTTTCACAATTTTCAAAGACTACGGCGACTTTTTAAATTTATTTTTTAAGAAAACTGCATTCTATAGAGTGTTCTTTCACACGAAAAAAAATCCTTGAGGATCAGAGCAACCCAAATTATCACCCGAATTATTATCGAACTACTTTCTTGCATTTCACACCTGGAATACTGAGACAAATGCACACAAAAAAACCTATATTAAGGGACGATATCCCAATTTAAGTTCAAATCCAAACTTTAAGATTGCGGCAAAAACATTTCGTGGGTGCGAAAAGAACATTAGACTGTAGGCAGCTCCCCCTTTTTTCGGCAATCCGTCGAACGAAACGTGTGAGAGTCAAGTTGATGCGAGCCGTCACAGATCGTCACACAAACGGAGAGTCGCGCCGTTGCATACCTCTAAACACAACTTCATCGAGCAAAAGCAAAGCAAAGATATGAATTCAACAGCAGCCTCAGACACGGCGAGGATACCTCTTGGATGTGATCCAATAATCCCGCATGGAACTCTCGATCCAAAAAATACCCCAGAAGCTTATGGATGGCTTGTCTTTATTGCCGTCATGAGCGCCATTACTTGTCCACTTACAGTTGTTATGAATGCACTGATCATAATCGCTGTTAAGACTAAACCCCGAGTTAAAACCAAGTCAAACATTGCGCTCGCTTGCTTGTCGACTACAGATTTGGCAATGGGAGTAATCGGTCAAGCTCTTTTTATCTCTGGGGTGATCGCAGAGCTCCAAGGTTACGCCTCCAGTACTTACTGTTTACGAAAAGAATTAGGGGTTCTTGCTATAGCATTGTCAGGTAATGCATCCTTATTTCACATTATCTTGGTGAATGCAGAGAAGTACATTGCCATAAGACGTCCTCTGCAGTACGAAACCTTGGTCACCGAAGCTCGTTTAATAGGTTCGTCCGCTCTCTTGTGGATAACAGTCCTATTCATACAGTTAATCATGCCTGCTGCTAACATAGATGACCAAACAAACGCTCAGGTTGACGGTAGTGTAGCTTTCTTAAGCATAGCCATCATTTCCTTCTGCCAAGTGATGATTTATGTCGTTATACCACTACATGATAAATTTCTGCAATTTGATTGGCTTAGAGCAGTGGTATTTCAGCTTAATTTGAAATACCTACATGTGAAAATTACAAACCTTTTGCCGGTAGTGGTATAAACAAATAATAGCATGATTTGTAGTGATATTTGGCATAAATACCACTCGGGATATTTCAAAATTGTCTCAAATTTCACTCGCCTAACGGCTCGTGAAATTACGTATAACAATTTCGAAATATCACTCGTGGTATTTATGCCAAATATCACTACAAATCATGCTATTACCTATACAAACACGTCGTCAGAAGAAAAAGATCGCTGTTCAGCAAGTTTCGTTGGAGGCCAAAGAGAAATTCTTGAAACAGAAAAAAGCTTTTAAAGTGACTGTAACCGTCCTTTGTTTCCTAATATTATGTTTTTTACCCATCACCTTTTCACGAATACTTATGGTTAATTCTGTGGTCAATTCGGTCAATTTATTATTCATTTTTCATTTCACAGGAGTTCTAGTGATAACATTGAATTCGCTTGTTAACCCGATTATTTACTGTGTAAGAATTAGGCAGTTTCAAGTTGCGTTGATTCAACTACTAACTAGAAAAGACGCTGGAAAAGCTGAAAACATTGAGAGGCGATTTTTTAGAAGAGTGAACCGCGTGGCGCCGGAAAATTTAGAGTCAAGATTAAGTGGGTAAAAGAAAGCGTATCCTGGATACCAGACCATTTTCCTCGCGAGCGGAGGGGTACTTGGAAGCCGCGGTCGTGGGCCCGACGCATGTCGGGCCGTAGGCCGGGCCACAAACGAAATCGGACAGCGCACGTAAAAATGCATTGCAACCCAGATGGTAAAACCGCGGGTGAATAACGCTCTTACTACTGACGGGTGTAGAATTAATGTGTATAGCTGTTGATACGTGATTTTTGTTTTTCAAGCCTGCATGTTAGGTAGCTGGCACCCTCTGGACCAAATGTGTTTTGCAGTTAGTGTTGCATCGGGGCCATCAACCGCCTTCCCAGGGCTCTCTCTCTCTTGCTTCGAAACCCATATGAATATAAGATAATTATTTTAAAAGTTGTCTGTGTACAGCGCCCCTCGCTCACATGGCCACCAGCTATGTAAAGTTATAAGGACGTAACGAACTGTTTACATCATAAAAAGTTTCAACTTCTACAATGCGCGGATTAGTTTGGAACACCAAGACCTCACCTATAATGGCGGCACCTGAAAATAATTTGGGAATTTGAGGGGAAGGGGGGTGGGGGAGCGGGGGGAGCAGGTGGAGCAGGCGGGATTTGGAAAATTGTGCGTACCCCTGGAAAAATCCTGGCTACGCCCCTGCAAGGGCCTGCGCAGTACTCATCTCCAGTGTTGAGTTTTGGTTGGCTCTATGTCCAAAACGGCTAGTCGTAAGGCTGTGTGTAATCTAGCAAAGTTTCATGCTACGAAAACTTCACTATATTATGGTCGACAACAGCTGGACTATTCGCGGAGTGGCTCACGTCTTTGCCAAGCACAGTCTAAAAAATAAATAAATAAGTAAAAATCAGCAATGAATAATGGTAGCGAAATATATTTTCGTAGTTAACGTTTTATTTGTATAGGTAATAGCATTATTGTAGTAATCTTTGGCATAAATACCACGAGTGATATTTCGAAATTGTTATACGTAATTTCACGAGCCGTAAGGCGAGTGAAATTTGAGACAATTTTGAAATATTGCGAGTGGTATTTATAAATATCACGTAATATCATTGTAATCAAGTTAAGGTCATTTGTCATGTGTTCTAAGTAGAGCCTTCCATGGTTTTTTCAAGGTTTGATAAAGACCAGGAAATGAATATTCATCGTCACTGCTGAAAGAGCGCCCTGGAATTAGGAAACGTACAAGGGCGCTTAGGCTCGATTTCCGCCGTCTCCCGGGTCCGGTCTTCGATCCTCCCTGAAAAGGATGAGTGCGGGCTCATTTTCCCGAACAGCGGCTGGTAATCGAGCCTAAAAGGGTGCTTTCCATTTGTCAGAACTGACCTGTACCGGCCAACCCATTCCCATCGTAATGAAATTTCACTTTTAAGTAATAATAGTAATAGTTTTGTAATAGTTTTAGTTCATATCAATTCGTAAAAAGGCTGTAAAACAGGAAGTCCGCCTTCTTTGTTCTTTACATCTGCTTACAATAAAGCGGAGATCGTCTAAAAGCTCTACAGAGCTTGCTTGATCTCCTGCCTTGTCATAATGTAATAGGTTATGTGTGTACAAATGAATAAATGGTAAATAAAGGCACTTCTTCTTACTGAAAGCAAAACTAACCATTTAGATCAGTCAAATCCTGAATATATTATAGCCTAATTCCATACTGCGCGGGAGCCTGGCACTACCATATTTTCCCGGACTTTTTAAATTCCGGACTCAAAATGGCTTCCAAAATAGAGGGTAGAGAGGTAAAGCAAAGGTCATTGCGTGTAGTTGAAACAATGTACTCCAGGAAGTTAATATTCTACAGCTAAGAAGAACAGTTGTTTTACTGCTTTAAAAAACTTCGATTAAAAATTTCGAGAAAAGAAAGAGCTAATCGGAGACTTTCGCTACTTGGAAGTATTGGAAGGATTCCCGAATTGTTCGACAAAAAAATTTGAACAAAGAACCGTCGCGTTTAGCTTTTTTTACGGCGATGGCGACCGAATATTGGATGATAAGGGAGTGGGTGTACCTGTTTTTACAAACCGTAAAATAAAGACTACCAAAAAGCGAAACAAGCCAGAGTGACCCTGAGTTAAAGGGCAACATCGTCTTAGGTCAGCAAGGCTTACATTAGGTTTTCTCTCCCTCGCTGCGTACGGTCCCAGTAAAAAATCCTAAAGATCTGACCAGAGGCAATTCTCACTGAACATAGATAAAAGCAAGTGTACTTCAGTCCTACAAGAGAGGCATTTCTCGTCCCGCAACACTGCAGTTTCTGTGACCAGACCTCATGCATTGAGCAATGATAAAATACACAAGTAATTTTTCTTGGGGAGATAAATTGTGTTTCTTTGTAGTTTCTTTGTGAGGCCCCTAAGTGTGATTCTGTACCTTCCAATTACATTGAAATTCTAGTAAATTAGACACTACTCAAAACATGTATAAATTCATTGATAAAATGTCAGTTGGCAATGGCTTACAGGGGATCGCTCGTTGAGCTGCCTCTTTTTGGAACTTATTGGGTCTACGGGATTGCAATGATCCTCTACTAAACAGACGCAGGTAGAATTAAATAGAGGATCCTTTGATGTAGAAAATTTATAATCATCTTGATCTTTGGTTCGAGCGACCTGTTCATCGAGCAATTGTTTGTACTTGCTGAGTTGTGGGCTCCTTAAGTTTAGCTTCAGGGCATGACAGAAATACTACATCCTTTCCTTACTAAGTTGAGGCTGATTCTCTGAGGAAATATTGATCAATATTTTCTTCGAAAAAGAATGCTTTCGTTCGAGTTTTTACTCTGACTATCCTCTGACTAATAATCCGCCATTTTAAAACTGGACTTTTTAAAAAGTCCGGGAAATCCGGTAGTGCCAGGGCCCCGCGCGGTATGAAATAACTAAGGACTAAGCACACTCGACTCCCGATAGGGAAATCGAAAAAAGGTCGAGTTATCGGGAGTTCGACTTATCGGGAGCTCGAAGAAAATAGCCGAGAGTAAGGTAAAAAACAGTTTTTACTGCACAGTGAACATTCCAGTCACATTTAATTGTAGAAATGTCAAGTGAAAATTAAAAGATACTTCTAGATCATAAATCAGAACGTAACGCAACAAAACATAGCCTAAATAGAGCATGTGTTTTACTGTTTTGAGAAGTAAAGCTGCTTCACGTTAGCCTGTGACTGAACATCAGCCTCCTCTGATCTAGTTAACTATACTCCTACAACACGTCAATAGGAAGTCCAAAATTCAATGTTTCGCACGCCAGTAGACGGCTTTTTTCTCGACTTTTTTAGGACTCAAAACATGGTTCGAGTTAACGAGGGTAAAATTATATAGAAAATGACCTGGGGGGAAACGAAAATTGGTTCGAGTTAGCGGGAGTTCGAGTTATCGAGGGTTCGAGTTACCGAGTGTAAAACTACAGTGAATGTATGAGGGAAATGCTTCGAGCTTGCGAGGGTCGATTTATCGGGAGTCGACTGTAGATGTTTTTTTCAGTAAAACCTCTTGGACCTCTTGGAAAATAGCCTGGTCCGGCCGGCCAGTCAGCGCCCCTAGGAGTCGTGGTCCATGACGTCAGATAGTAGTGCCTAATTAAGTCAAAAGTCACGCCATTCCCAGGCCTTTAGAAACGATCCCCTTCCTCTCCCCATTCTCCTTCTCGTTCAAAACGACAGTGAAGGCTACAGGGCGCCGGATGGGCGTCGTTTTTGGCGCTTTATTCAAAATGGAACTCTTGAACAGCTTCTCAAAACATTAAAAACTGTTCTTATCGTATACACTTCACGATTCAGTTGTTCATGAAAATGATCTAGCAGTCAGCCGATACATATAAAATCCCTAATCACAGGGATCAAAGCATGTGACAAATCGTGACGGATGCGTGACGTACCTGACATGCTCGCGGGACATCTCCATGCAGCTCGAAGCGCACTTCGTAAGCTTTAAGTTCTTTTTTATTTTTCAGAGGGCTGTAACACTAGTTGAAGCAGGAAATAGACTGATTTCTTCTTTATGAATCGATCAGAAAACTCTGCATTATGGCTGCACTTTTGAAGGTGGGTCGCAAAATCGATAATTTTAAGTTTCTATGTTACACGTAGTATTTTATTATTGTAACAATTTGGTTCAAAATAACACTTTAAGCTTAAATGTTATTTTTTTTAAGCTTAATATCAATTTAATTCATGTCAAGTATTTATTAAAACCATATTTAATTTACTCTAGAAAGTAATTAAAAATGATAACACAACTCTTTCATGTAAATTCAAGATCGAACATACAGTAATTATAAATAGACCCTGCCTGGACCTTTTGGGATTTGTGACAATTACAGTATGTTGTGGTTCTGAAGTCATTTTCCCCTTTTGAGGGAATTTTGGGGAATCAACCCACAGATGTTAGGTTTGAAAATGAAAAAATAAATATATAAATGAAATAAATAACCTGTGTTTTGAATTTTGACCAGTGACATAGGAACATATGACCTACTCTAAATTCAGCAGTTTGAATGACTGGATATGGATATTGAATTAAACTTGAAGCAAGAGCGAGGGAAATGCCATTTATACACACTATTTCGAGAAAGGTTGTCGCCAAAAAATTGCACCTAACAATCACGAAAGGTAATATATGGGATATGATCAATGCACTGCCCCTGACACCGAAACTGTCAAACCTACTTTTGTTGCTTTCCTTTAGCATCCACAAACATACATGCAAGTCCATGGCCTCTCGTGCCACTCTTTCAAATTTCTTTGAAGAACAGCGAACTCGAAACCACCCACCTTTTGGGATTGTTGCATGACTTTTTCGGACACCTTTCTCGAAATAGCTGTATACAAACAAAGGGACTTAATGTCATGAGGATATTGCTGTTTGTGCGGAAGTCATTTTTAGTGCCTTTAACCACATACAAAAAATCCACCTGTAGCATTTAAAAAGAAGAGACATGTAAGATACCAAAGAAATCTCATCAGGAGGCCTAAAATTTTGATTACTTGCACTCACTTTGCACAGTGGAAATCTGTTGATGTCCAATCCAACCTGATCAGTGGAGGAGAGAGATAGACTTAAATCAACCTTGTAAGTTACAGTAGAACCTCGATAACTTGAACTCGGATAACTCAAATTCCCTGCTAACTCAAACTGTTATGCATTTCCCTTAAGAGTTCATGTTCCTGAGGTTCCACTGTATAGTGTTTAGGCCGGGTCATTCAAAATATTTGCTGAATCATTTGCCTTCACAGGTTAATAGCAAAGTTCTGACAGGCGATATTGCAGACCAGACCAGCTGGATTAAAAAGGTACAGGCTGCAGTCAATGCTCTTATGTTAAGCATTTTGGCTGCAGCATTTAGAAGTGTTTATAGTTCTGCCACTAGACTTATAGTTATACCAACTGCACAACAAGATGGAGTAGTGTATAAGTATACATTGGCGAAATGCGAAGGTGCATGTAAGAGTGGATTAAGGAGCATGATAGGGATATAGATGGCTTTCAAGAACTCAAACTTCAGCCATCTCTGAACATGCCAATAAGACCAGGCATTATCCGCTCTGGGATGAGGTTAAGTTTATTGACTAACACCCTCACTGGTACACTCGTAGAGTCTTATTCATATAAGACTTCACCTTAACAATATCAATAGGTACAGTGGAATTGAGATTCCTGAAGCACGACTGGACAGCATAGCCAGCGTACAAAGAAAGTCATGTCCGATATTCCGAGGCTAGTAGATTTTGCTATCGGGCTAGGGATTTTAGTTCTTAACTTGACTGAAGGGCAAGTGCTGTCTTTTGGAGAAATTCAAATGACAGAAGGATTGTAATCAATCCTGCTAATCAAAAAGGGTTTTGAGGCTAGTTGAAATGACTTGTGGGCTAGTACATGCTAGCTACAGATTGCCCGAATGGCAGGCTGTAAGACTGACTATCTTTGCACCCTGATAGCATCCAATCATTACCACAACAGATTGCTGAGGGAACAGTTTCCTCCTCTAATAATACCAACAATGCTTTGGATTGAAACTCACTGACCATGAGTGAGGTTCATGATACACCGGTCACTTACAACCATGTGATGGTGATACAAATAGTTCTACTCAGTAAATCGACTTATTGCCTAGCTGATTGAGACCTGCAGCACGCTGTCAAAATGTGGGGATCAGTATCTATGTGACAGTCATGAGACAAATGATTAACAAAACCCTTTAATTACTAGTTGGTTAATACAATAAATCTGATTAACATCTGATAATATTATAACCCTGCCGATCAAAAAAATAATGAAAATCTTTCCTTTCAGACAGGGGCAAGGGCACATTTGAGAGCCATTGGTTTCAAGGTAAATATTTATGTTTAAGATATCACCATTAGGGTGTGGCAAACATGCTGTCCAACAACCTGGAGTAAGGGCCTGTTTACATGGAGGTGGGAGACCCCAAGTAGGTGAGGTCACCCGTTTTGGTGGTTAACACTCCTGTCCACATAATCTCTCATTTTAATTTGATCACGTTTACATGATAGGTGGGGTGACCTGCGGCATGTTACCTCACCTATCTGGGGTTCCCCACCTCCATGTAAACAGGCCCTAAGTGGAGCAACCTGTTGACCTTGTTTTTGTTGTTGTCGTTGTTGTTGTTTTTAATTACGAGTTGTGAAATTACAATTGGTAATTGAAATTGACAAGTTGCCCGACATGCAAGGAACATTTGCTGAGATAAAGACTATGTTAGTGAAAAAGGGGCTTGGTATCTACAAGCAACTGCTTCAGGTCCTTAATTTTTAGCAATATTTTGCCTTCATTTCTGTTTTTGTTTGTTTGTTGTTTATTTTTGGTGAATGAAATCACAAAGTGGAACTGATGCTTTACAATAATAAATTATTATTATTGGTGGTCAACTTCTTTTAAACAGCCACACCTTCAGATGTTGTGAATGACTAATCCTCCATTAATATTTTTAGACAAGTTTAAGTTTATTATAATTAAGCCCAGTTCATTTTTTATGGGAAATTTATTGTTGTATGAATGGATGGGATTTGAGATATACAGTGTACTGTGCAAAAGCACACTATCCAGCTCATTGGGTAGAATATGGAAATCAATGCAGTTAAACAGAATAATGTAGGCTACAGTTGCTAGTAGGGCATTATGCATTTTAAAACCAGTAATCTAGTTTTTTTTTTCTTTCATTGTTAGCAAGTTTATTTCTCTTATTGTTTTTAGGATGAAGATTTTACAAAACCACTTATAACAATAGCATGCCCTTATATCAATGTTATACCATGTAACTTCCACTTCAGGTAAAAATTCTTTATTAATTAATTTATGATTATGGTTTTAATAATGATATTGATATTAATGATGGTAATGATAATGATAATTAACATTTTTTTAGATCAAGGTGAATAGTGGCGGGATAATTATCAAGCTGCAAAGCAGTGAGTTGTTACTGTTAATATCCAAGGCCACAATTCACCATGTGATCTCATTGAAATAATAATTAATTTAAAAGAAAATATTGACAGTTAAGTTCTGGTTTGTTTTATATTTTATTAACGAGGATCAAAGCAAGCTATATAAGCAACTTGATCCTGTGAGTGCCAAATAAAGAATAGTCATAAGACCCTGATTCAAAACAAAATGTCCGAATCCATGCTGAGCAGTGTAAAACTAAAGGAGTCCAAATGAGATATTAACAAAAATCTTTAGCCTTAAGTTTAATGTTTCCCTTAAAAATGTAAAGCAAAGCACCTGTGCAAGTGACAGAATCTAATGTAAAATTGCAGGGAGCTTGCAGATCACGTGATTAAAGCTGTTGAGGAACAGGGAGGTATGACATTCCTCTGTAATGACAAGCCAAACTATCAGCAAAATCATAATTAAATCAATTGTTGATGCAGTTGATATTTTTCTTGGAAAATATGGCACAATATAGAATGTGCAAAATGTGCAAAAAAAAAGTGTTTTTTTTCACAGTTTTTTTTTCTCTCTTTTTAACTTTTTTGATGACTCCACAAACAGTAAGATATACTAATGTACAACAGTAGTGAGCTGATACATGTACACAATCCAAGCTAAGATCTATAAAACATTTTGACACAAGTTAAGGAGTGTCCTACCTTGCCTTTCAGGGAAAGCTGTTCTGAGTTGTACACCTGTCATAAGTGATGCAATGACAATGGTAATTGACTAGTTACTCATGCTTGAAAGAGGCCAGTTTAAAATTAATCCAATTTGAAATTAAAATAATTAACCTCAACAATCCAATTTCAAATTAAAAGAATTAGCCTCAACAAATTTTATACCTGAGCCTGCAATAATATGTGACACTGGTCAGTGGATACCTTCTCTTTGACTGCTGTCAATTGATCATAACATGGATGCCCAATATCAAGTTCAACACAATTTTACAAACTTTTACTTAAATCTTAACAACCCTTATTTGCCTCCTTTTTGACCTTCAAGCTTTGCAAAGCATCATATTTGAATTTTCCCTTTGATATGAAGTGAGTATTTAGAAAACAATATTGTAAGGCCCATAGAGAGGTGACTAGTAATCTTCTTTTGTTTAAATTATTCTTTAGGGAACTAGTGGTATGAAATATTCTCTGATATCAAGAGACTGGATCACAGATTGCATCGAAATAACACATTCTGGTTACACAGGGGTGAGATAAATATATAAAAGAAAAGTATTGTCATTTTCATCCTCTTTATCAGTAACATGGTCTTTCTTTTTTCTCACAATTTTGTGCAGATAAATCTTCAAATTTGCTGTGACAAATTCTATTGTATTTTCTTCTCCTCATCCATACCTTATTTCTTTTTTTATTTGACGATGATGTGAACTGCGAAAATACAAATTTTAAATGGAGATCGGTAATTGCAATTTAAGCAATTGCAAATAAAACCAAAAAAAAAAAGAAAAAAAACCGGGACTTCAGCAGGATTCGAACCCATGGCCTCCGCTTTAGCGCTGCAGTGCTGTACCATTTGAGATATGAAGACCCATACATTGGGAGCTGGCCATTTTGTTCCTCATCTGTCTGCTCACATGCAACCTCTGTTACTTCACTAAACCCCTCCTCTTCTCTACGATTGTTTTCCCCTACCCGCTGACCTCCTCTTGTTCCTCCTGTGAGATATTTTATGTTTCTCTCTATTTTCAGCATCTAGTTTAAGGTGACTGTGTTGTTAATGAAGGCGTAGTGAGCTATGACGAACTTTCGTCAAAACTAACCTTTTCTTTTAAATCGCACCTCAGCCGGGGGGGGGGGGGGGGGGGGGCGGGGAGCGAACGACAAGATAGAAAATATAGAATGGAGTTATTAACCAGGGGCCTGTATAGCCAAATCATTGCTTTAATACCTGTGTTTTTTTCTACTCAGGATGGTATGATCTGCCTGGCTGGTTGTGACAAGACAATACCTGGTGTAACAATGGCTCTGCCAAGACTCAATGCGGTGAGTTTAGATACTGCCTCACTGGAAGGTCATGAGTCTGTTGAGATGACCAGATTAAAAGTGTCCCAAATAGCTGTTAAGTATGGAATTGTCAGGCATGTAACTACTTACTTTGCTATATTATTTATTCAGACATATATTCGACATCGTCGGCCTATGCCAGGCTCTGGTCAGTGCAGAACTCAGAGCGAAAAACCCTGGCGAACACACCCGCGCCCATGCGGTTTTCGTACATTGTTTTTTTCCACCCGCTTGCCCCACTATCTTAGAGTATAGAACAGGCTATAATCAACAGTAAACCATAAACAGAGTGACCAAAATTGCCCGGTACGATTCGCAACAACGATGTTTAGCTCAACAGAGCATTACAGCATTGGCGCGACATTGTTTCAAACGGTTGCAGCATTGATTCAACCTTGCAACGCTGTGTTGCGCTGAGAATCGTCGTTGCAAATCGTCTCGAGTAACATCACCTTTCTGTGGCGTGAAGCACAAATAAAAATTGCCTTCCCCGCCCCCTTCCTAGACGTGTTACTCCTAGCAGTATGTTGCCTTGGTTTCGGTCATCTCGCTACCAACGAAATCGCCACCAACGAATAACTCAGTGAAATAATTGACAGAGTTTAATACCTAGGATATACGTGCCTCAGATTTTACTTTTTCGCCAAGCTTATTCGAATTTTAAGTCATCCCAAATACAAATCTGTCGATCCTTACTGACGATCCTTGCTTCGACATGTCATGCTCTTAACACTAAATACCGATAGCTTCGCTGAAAATAAACTTTGACATTTGGAAAAAAGAAGAAAAAAGGCTGAAAAGTTTCACAACTATCAGTAATTTCTTTGAAATATGGCAGAGTAGAGGTTAATAGAAAATTTATGTCCATGAAAATTCTTTTCATTTGCGTGTACTTGGGAGTTTTTAAAGATAATTGGTAGCTATTTCGTTGGTGGCGCGATGACCGGATATCGTTGCCGGTACTCATTTATTCACTTGGATGGAGAGAGAAAAAATGGAACAAGGTTTCTTATCTAAGGAAACAACGCGACGGCAAGGTTTGAACCTAAACCTTCCGCTGATCGAAGTTCATGTTGTAGTTAGTCACCTTTTCTGATGCACATTTGCGTGGTTCTAGTAGACTTTAACCCTTTAAACCCTAATATCAAAATTCAAAGTCTCATTTGTTATCCCTATCATTTGTAATGGAAGTAGAGGGGAGAATTTGTTGAAGTATCAGTTAGATTCATCTTGTGTGATCATGTCCTCAATTCTAATGACCACAGTGTTTTATTATGCAGTGATACATGTATTACAAGGAGAAATTTGCTGCTGATCGCTCTTGGGGCATAAAGGGTTAAGGATCTTTGAAAAACATGAAATTTCTTGTTGTTGTTTGTTGTTAATATTTTGTTGTTGTTGCTGTTTGTTGTCATTATTTTAAATAATATTTTGATCATGAGGCACCTCTAAAAGTAAAGGAGCGATCGATAAGCCTTTTTTCATATCCTCTAATCAACAGTGTGGTATAGTAGTTTATGGTGGGACCATGCTACCTGGTTGCGGAAAGAAACATAAGAATTTAAGTGCGGGGAGTCCATTTGAGGTAACTTCATGGCATATACTAAGCAGCACTATTAAAAACTGAATCATTGGATAATGTAATTCAAGAGCTCTGATTGGCTTAACCATTATGGTATATTGGCCATTATACTATGCTCTCCAAATATGTCAACTGTACGCGTCTGCTCAAAACTAAAAACAAGGTGAAAATCGGTTGTTTTTACAAATAAAGTCGGGAAGAATTCTCGATATTTTCGGGGCGTTTTTAATAAAACAGTTATTCCACTCGCGCTTGTTGGATATGAGATGATTATAGCCAACCAGTGTCCAACGCACACTCGTGAAATAATTGCTAATTACAAGCTTCCATGTCAGTTCGAGTACATGCTTAACCACGTTCCCTACAGTGTACTCAGGGCTCGCAAAAAACTTCACGTTTACCTTGCCTTTTGGGCAAGTAGCACTCGTATTTTGCATTCCCCGGGCCACTTGCTCGTCTTACAGTTGTTAAGACGAGTTATGTTACGTTATGTTATGTTAAGTTATGTTTTTGTTGGAGGATGGTTTGACTAGACCCTTTCCCATGGCATTGGGAAAGTGAACTTTAAAAGCTACTTACCCACCAGCTACTTCCCCCGGGCTACCGGATTGGATAATTTTTTTTTCGTGCCTTCTCCTTTCCTCAAGAGATTTTACAGTTGACGAAGTGCAAACCCTGTAGCTAGTAAATTGTAGGGAGGTTGCGTTCTTCCGTCCACAAATGTCGGTAGTTCATTGTTCTAGATTCGGACAATGTAGGATGTACGCATTGCTCAACATATGGTATCGAAGTGTATTGGCATGCTTGTAACA